>NC_080441.1:305000-395000 GCF_028018845.1 Melospiza georgiana
TAACATAGCAACTCACTTTTTTGGCTATTTGCAGTCTTCCAAGCCCAAAGCTGTCCTTTCTTTTCTAGGATAAGCTAAGCTATTGAAAAAAAAAAAAAAAACCAAACAAACCAACCCCAAAAAACAAAAACAAAAAACCCCCAAACAACAACAACAAAAAAAACCCCAAAAAAACCCCAAAAACAAAAACAAAAAAACGCAGACCAACAGAATAATTTGCTTAAGCCTCAAATTCACAGCAGCAAGTAAGATATAATTGCACCCTTTGATCTTCAAAGATCTCATCCAGTGTGTGCTGAAGTCAGTGAAAGTCACTCTGTTTGACTTCAATGAACATTTATAATATACAACTCAGAAATGTCCTTCCATTTTATCTGTACATGTCTGAAGCCTCTCTGGCGGAAATAAACTTCAGTATGTAAGTTTGGGTGTTTTAACATAATTTTATGTGGCATGAAAGTGTTTCATATTTGAACATGAAAGGAATAAAATTTGTTTGCCCTGAAAAACACTACTGCTATTAAAGAAGCATGTGGCATCAAGCCCAGATCACCTAGCAGGAGTTAATACAACACTTGTAGCTGCATCAGTATTGCTGAAACAAGTGCTCAGTTGCTAATGAGCTGCCTGCCAAGCAGTGATGCTGCCATCTGAAAACCTTTTTGGTCCTTGGCATCTGCCTCTAAGAGAGATATGAGCTATATAAACCCAGAAAATGATGTTCATTGTGTCAGATTAATTCTGCATATAGTCCACTGTTTTAGCCTACTGTAAAACTAAAACTATCTCTATGTAAATATACTAAATAATAATCTGAAATTTGCCTTGGTGTGCAGGTTTGGTGTTTTCCTTCTCTACTTCTATGTACATGCTCAGCACCAAACATTACTGACTAGTCTGGAGGGGGAGGTTTAGCAGCATGAGAAATTTGTAATAGAAATCAAATATTAGTACAAGCAAGATGATATCTTGCCCAAATGAGACTTGATTACATAATTAATCTTGATAGTTATACATGATTTTGTGTGCATGTGATTTGAATACTGGATTTAAAAGCCAGGAGATGAGCCACTGAGATGACTTGCTTTCTAGGGAAGTCCAGGCAGAAAGGTGAGTGAAATTTCCATGGGCTCTGGGATGAGTTTGAAGGATTTCATCCTGCTCAGATTGTGATGGACGCCTTTCCCTGCAGAAATCCTGGACCAGAGTAACCCATCATCCAGGCCACGCACAGCAAAGCATTTCAGCACTGGAACTGAGCTCTCTGGTGCAGTTCAGCACATGCTCATGGTTTTGGTGGTCAGGGATGTTTTTAATGACACATTAATGACAAACAGCATTATGGTCCCAGTACATGTTCTTCAAACATGTCATCAGCTCATGGGATATTCCCTTTTGTGCACAGCCATTGTTGTAGTGCCTTATCTCCCTTCCAGTCTGGCTTCTGCCTCATTCTCTTTCCATTATTGTTTGTACAGCTTTGCACACCCCTTTGCATCCCACAGCATTTTCAGTCAGGGGAGCCCCAGACTGTGGTCTCGCGCCTGCTCTGGTCCATCCTTTGAGGTGGGTGTTGTGGGAACCTGCTCTCATCAGCCTCTCCAGGCTCAGTGAGAGCTCCGTGGCACAGGAACCTGGAGCATGGACTGGGATGCACATATGTACATACTAAGGATCTCTCAGACTAGATCCCAAACATTTCAAAGACAAAATATTTCACATTTGGGGTGTTTGACATGTGATTTTTTTAAACAGACTTTTTACTCCCTAATTTTTGTATGAACTAGTGATAATCAGAGGAGGGGGATGAAGCCTCAGTGTTTGATCCTTATATTTACTTTTCAGTGGAAGTGTTCTGTTTCTCCTACATGGTTTTTGAGCACTGTTCACAGTGTATGAAGTTCAGCAAAGTAGGATATTGCAAAAAATAGATAACTTCTGCAAAAGATCACTGAAATCTCAATTTATATGCTTATTTATTTAATTACAGCAGGACAGCTGTTGTTCTTCCCTGTATTTTAGAGTCCTTTAGAAATCTGCTGTGATGGAGAAAAGACCCCTAGAGAATATTTGAAAAAGTAAAGGCATGCATGTGTTTGGTCCATAGGAGTGATGACAGAGAATAATCTACTGTTGGAATAAGAATTACTAGCATTTCTAAAAGGCCTGAGGTTTTGGACCACGAAGAGGGAATAGTGAGTCATGATTGTAACCACTGTCTTTGAATTTTGCTTTTTAACCACCTGCTAACTGTTTGTTTTGTGGTGGAAAAGGCATGAACACATCCATTTCCCCATACAGGATGTGATGCAGCATCACTTCTGAGATCTGAGTCTGTGGCCTTCCCCAGGATCCTATTTAATAAAGTATTAGCAAGCAATTATTTTAATTTTGATTTACATCCCTGAGAGTTATTCCACTCTTTCCCCATTCCTTAAAACCCAAGCCCACCTTGATGAAGCCCACAGGGTTGCTGTCCCTCTGACAGTTTCTTCTTTGGTGACGGGCACTGCAAGTGTGTTTTCCCCAGCAGAAAGATGCAGGCAGGAGAGAGGATGTAGAAAGGTCAGGGCATAAACCTGGTGAGAAACCACAGACACAGGTGGTATTCCAGGGAGCAGTGGGGTATGTACAGCTGTGTGGCCTGGACTTAGTGCTTAGGGATGGGTTTGTGATTGGTGTTTCTGTCTTGCTGGTTTCAGAGGAATCATACTGGGTGAGGGATTTTTATTAAATCAGCTGGATTAAAGGCAGCATGAGAGGAGCACAGAGCAGCAAGCAGTGAAAGGAAAGTGCTCTCCATAGTGTGGGAGATGAAGGTGGCAAGGAGAGGGGCCTGTGTGGATGGGGTACTTTGCAAAGCTTAGGTGCCAGCACTGGATGGTTCTGTAAATCTTACTGCTGCTGCCATGTGCATGACACGATGCTATTTTAGGAGAAACCTCGGGGACCAGGTACAGCCAAGATGAGAGATGGATACTGTGCCCATTGGTATTTCTGGTGTTGCATGTCAGCATAAATCCTCGACACAGACACCTAATCCAGCATCACAACTGGAGAGAGTAAATGCCACCATGTTCCCAGGAATATTTTGGAGCTCCTGCCATTAAAGATTGCCTTAAGTACAGAGGGGATCAACCGGCCATAGCTCAATTTTAATGGTGCAACAGTGACAACCAGTGGCCAGCTGGGCTAATCCGGGACGAGTGCCATCCCTCCAAACCAGAGCCGGCACCTCGGGGGTCTGGAGTCACACTGGCACAGCTCTCTCCAGGCACCGGGGGATCCACCAGAGAGGCTTCTGAGCGTGGCAGCCTTTGATGCTTCCATCTTCTGGGTCATGATCCCGCATTGCTAATGGGTGAAATGTTAGTGTAGCATTTTGGGGTTCAATTTCAGCTACTGAGCACTCAGCTGCTGGAACACAATTTGAGGACATTTTGTGTAAATGGCTGGAGAGGGCAGAGCGGAGGTGGGAGGTAGGTTAAGCCTCTAAATATACTAGTTTATATCTGGAGTTGTGCCTTGCCTCCAATAACTTTATTTCCTTATTGCACCCTTTTGTGCTTAAATGGGCGTGACCTCAGGCACAGCACAAAACAGTACATGGTTGAATGTCTCATGTAAGACTTTGGTTTTCCCTCTCCTGAAACTCAAAGAAATAATTTGGACCCCAAAGTTCTTGTCCTGCGCTGTGTGCAGAGAACCCCACGGCTGACCAAACACTTTTATTGAGGGAAAAGCAGAAACTCCCCTGCCTGCCTCCACCTGGGCACTGCTGTATCCCACTCACAGCATCCCAAGGATTCAATTCTGTGCCTAGCACATCGTCCTAGTGCAGTCTTTCCCCTCCCAAGAGAAGTCTGGGGCTGTGTGGGAGCCGGCGGGGCTTGAGGTCCTCCTGCTCCACGTCTGCCATCTGTTTTGGGCAGGCTTGGTCCCTTTCCCAGGGAGGTGACAGCATCCCTTCCCAGGGCCACTGCAGGGAGGGCACATGGGGGAGGGCAGCATTTGCTTTTCATCTGCACGTTTGGCAGCCCAAAGGCTCCTGCTCCTTGTTGCTGCTCTCAAATCTGTAGATGACACAGATGTGAATATCTGGTGATAGCACAGGGAAACTGTGATTCCATAAGCAAGGGTCTGAACAGCTCGAGGACTGCCAGCAAGGTGCCATTTGCAAGATCTGGACGTTTGAGAATTTAGGACAAAGGTAAGACCCTTGTGAGCTGGCACACGCAGCCCAAGGCTATTGACCCTTCTTGTGCAGTGTTGGATCAAACTGTCCCATGGGCACCTGTGATGTCCCTATAACATTTTGGGTCTCAACAGGCAAATTTTACTGAAACCCAGAAAGCTTTGGGGAAAACTTTTTGGTCTTTCTTGTCCCAGTGCAAATGTGTTGTATGTCTCGGTTTGGTGAGTTGCAGCTACCAGTGTTATGATGCTGATGTCCAACTGCAATGTTGGTCACCTTAACTGAGACTGACTCATGTCATTGAAGTTTGTAGTTTATAAGATCTTAAATTGTTTCCTCCTTAGCCACTTTGACTTCTGGGTCCCTTTGGAACAATTCTGGTTTGTCTTGGATTTTTAAATTTAATAATTAATTTAGAAACTCAAGAGTCTGGGCTATAGGAGCACCCGGGCGTGGCGTGGAGCTGGTCCCCGGTGGGGAGAGTGAGAGCAGAGCGCAGCGGGCACCGGGAGTGCCCGGGGGCTGGAGAGGCGGCAGGGAGGGATGGCCGGGCAGCACGGTCCCTGTCCCTGTCCCTGTCCCAGGACTGAGGGATGGCCGGGCAGCACGGTCCCTGTCCCTGTGTGCCCTGCCTGGGACCACCTCTTTTCCTGCGCCTTGTTTCCCTGACCAGATCGGGCTACAAGTAAAAAGTGAAACAGGAGGTGAAACCCTTTTACTTCTGTTTGTTAATCTTTCTTCTTCTGTCTTTCTTTCTCCTTTCTTTTTTTCTCCCCCTTTCTTTCTTTTTCTTTCTTTCTTTCTTTCTTTCTTTCTTTCTTTTTCTTTCTTTCTTTCTTTCTTTCTTTCTTTCTTTCTTTCTTTCTTTCTTTCTTTCTTTCTTTCTTTCTTTCTTTCTTTCTTTCTTTCTTTCTTTCTCTCTTTCTCTCTTTCTCTCTTTCTCTCTTTCTCTCTTTCTCTCTTTCTTTCTTTCTCTCTTTCTTTCTCTCTTTCTTTCTCTCTTTCTCTCTTTCTCTCTTTCTCTCTTTCCTTCTTTCTCTCTCTCTCTTTTCTTTCCTTTTTTTTTTTTTTTTTTTTTTTTTTTTTTTTTTTTATTAGCTGGGCTCCTTTTTTCTCTCTCTTTTGCCTCAATAGAAAGAAAAAAAGTTTTGTCAGCACTCCTGTTTCTTTTGTTGTTTTCTTTTTCTCAGAAGTCTTTTCTGCTTTTATCCTAATCCCAGGCATGCATGAGGGAACAGTTGTGCTCTGTTGTTTGTCTGTTCTGGTAGTTTTGAACCAGTAGGGCTCCTGCTTTGTTCTCTTTATTTTCTGAACACAGAAAGGTAAAAGAGTAGGAATAGCGATTGAAACTCTTAAGAAGAGAAACCTTCGATATTTATTTAGATTTAATTCATTTTTTGCCATGTTGGTAATAATTAAGGGATGATGACAAATAAAAAAAAAAAAAGAGGGAGAAAAAAAAGGAAAAGGAAAAGGAAAGAAACCTCTTTTCACTCCCCCGAGATCATCGTTTTGCTACCCAGAGCATTTTTAACTTGTACCCCTTGAGAGGCACGTCTTTAACTCTGTTGTCCAATTTATTCACTCTCTGGAACCAGACAACAATTTAACATATGCCAGGGTTGTTTTTTTCCCCTAAAAACAGAATTACTCCTTTGTAGAGCTGCCTGTATGATTTGAAAAGCAGTGTTAGCCTGGTTTACCTGATGCGATGTCAGCCTGACTTTCAAGTCACATCTCAGTTTTAAGCCTTATATTTATGGTTTTAAATGCACTCTGGTGCTTCTTTTTGGGGAGCATGTTGCAGAACTGTCACTAAAGGTTTATTTATGATTTTCCAGGTATTTCTTTACTAGTAGAGCATGCTGGCTGATAAATTGCCTGAAATGTTTTAAAAAATTAAGCTAAAACTAACATGGATCCATCTGTCTCTGTTTCGCTCCTGCAAAACAAACCTTTTATGATTTTGGTATCCAACATGTGTTTGTTCTCCGTTGCCATGGAGAGGCTGTAGGCCTGAATTTTTTTTCACAGGCTCTTACGATGAAGTTTTTTTTGAAAACTGTTTTGATTAATTTTTCCTCCACTTCAACTTCTCTCTCACTTTAACTGTTTTCCCCTTTTGTTTCCCACTTGATTTATGGCAGGTCGCTGTCATTTAAATAGATGCGCGTTTTGAAATTCCTTCTTTCTGTTCGAATGCAAAGAAAAAAAAAGAGAAAAAAAAAATAACCCATGCAAGTCATGCTCAAAGACTTGGTTATTGTTGCTTGTTGGATTTCTGCTCTCTGTGGTTGTCGGGCCTAATTCAAAGTAATTCAGGCTACTCAGTGGGGGCAGTGCATAGCTCCACAGGAAATTATGATAGCAAAAGTCTTCCTGTAGAGCTCTACACTTGGCACTACAAAGTGCCTTGGGCTGCAGTTACCTGAATAGGGTTGAATTAGACCAGACAACCGCATCATCCCACTTCTTAATCTATTAGAGCGATATACAAGTGGCAATTGTTGATTGCAAAAATGGGATTAAGAGGCTCTTCAAGTGAATTGATTTTCTTGTGAGAACAAAAAGAGGAAAGAGAAGGCTCGTTTGAATCACACAGCCAGCAAGTTTCATGAATGGGTTTCACTCCAAATGTTAGAATTAAAGCAACCAATATTTCCCCATGGAGCATGCAGGTGAGAGGAATAAAGTGCTGAAAAGTAGAAAATTATGTCTAAAAGTTTGTGGTGCTCTCAGCAAATCTTGGTTCTCCCTCCCTGCTCCAGGCAGCAGCAAAAACAAATCCTTGTTTGAGCCAAACACTTCATTGCTCTTCATCACTCTCTGCTTATTATTCTTTAATCTTTATTTTTACCCACACATTTCACCTATTTATTTTGCTTTATCTCAGGCAAGAAATGGGGTGAGAGAACAGCTCCTTTGACTCCTGCTGCTTTTCCCTGAATCTTTCCACTTATTTCTTCCCCCCACCAAGACCAAAGCCAGTGCCATGTCTCTCCCAAGGGACCTCCAAGGTCTGTTGCCTGCATCACTCCAGAGCAACTCCCCACAGGGATTTCACGCTGTCCCCCTGGTGCCTGCTTTTCCCCTCATGGCTTCTGTTTCCCCTGAAACCACAAGTTTTGTGTGTCATAAATGTCCCATTAACCTGAGTGTATCATTCCCTGGGAAGAGCGGAGCCTGGCATCCACCTTCACTGGGATGGGTCCTGCTATTTATTTTTGGGTGGTTCTCAGCGATGCTGGGAATCCTTTCCCCTCAGCTGAAAGACAAGCTGGCTGTGGGCAGCAGAGCAAAGGCAGTGGTGAAGGCAGGTTCTGCCCTGGGTGTACTGGGGAGCCAGGCATGGCTCACTGTCAGCAGTGTGGAGAACAGCAATGACACCCTGCAGGGAAAAGGAGCTGCTGGAGCAGATGGAGGGAGCCTGGTGCTGTTGTGTGCCCTGGGAAGGGACAGTGGGGATGAGAATCCTCCCCTCCCACCGTAAAAGCATGAGCTCTCACCCTGGGTGCTGGTGCCAGTGCAGGGGTGAAGGGTATGAGCCACTTTCAAGCGGGCTTCAAAGATTTTGGGGCAGGGAACAGTTGGCTGAACTGGACCTTGCCCCGTGGGTTGGAGGGGGCAGGTTTCTCCTCACCAGCACGTCTCTTCAGGCTTGCTATGTGGTCGGTTTGCCCTTTCTTTAAATCTGCTATAGCAGGCTTGTTCCCTCAGCTGGACCCTGCTTGGGATGGGGCTGGAGAAGTGTCTCAGAGCAGAAAGGATTGATGGAGCCACTGCTGGAACTGGAGGGGGCACAGCCACCAGGGAAGCTCTCACATGATGTTTCGGGAAGGGTCGGTAGTCTATTTGGAGCAAAAGCACCATCTCAATGCTTCACTTAATTATTTTTTTATTTCAGAGGATAGTTATGTTGTTGCAAAACTTTTTGTTTTGGGTAGGTGATTGTAGGACAAGGATGAACTTTCATGGCATCAGAGACTCCTCTTGCATCCCAAGAACCCCCTGTGCATGCTTAGAAGTGCTGCAAATCCAAATGAAACAAGACCAAATGTGCCTCCCTTAGGAGGTTGCATTCATGCTGCCCTGAATCCTTCACCATGAGCAGACGCTTTTTTCTTTTCCCAGCACATTGCAGCCCTTCCTACCTCTCGTTCAGCTCTCACAGTTTTAAGGGGTGCTGTTTCCAGACACACATTTGCATGGACTTCCCTTTTTCACCTCTTCTGCCCCATGGAAATATTTTTGCCAGAACTGGCAGGATGCCAGGAGCACCCACCTAGTGTTAGCATCCATGAGGAGCAAGCAGGCACAATTTTTTCCTTTGGAACAACATCAGTATCTCTAACTGTGACCCGGTAATTGCTCTGTATTTAATTACCCGAGATTGCACAGGCCCGCGTGCTGTATTTGCGTGTGTGCTATCAATTATGTCATAATAAATGAATTTCCTTTTCAGGATTCCCTGCAGCTGATGGCTGGGCTTCTGTTCCTCCTTGACTGTTCTGACTTTGAACAGGTTTATTCAGCTGTTGTCTGCTAAGCCCTACAGAAAAGAACAATAGCTTCTGATCTGCCTTTTATGGGTTATTGGAAACTGGTGGTCCGCACTACAGCTTTGGTCAGTGATTAACCAGAGTGAAAACAAACTACACAAGGCTAAGTTGATGTTGGAGGAGGAATGAACCCACTTCATTAAGGCTTTAAGAGGAAACCTTTTCTTCTTCAATGCTTGTTCACAACTTTTCAGGTCTCTATTTAATCACGTAATTCTCTCTAAGTAGGAAGAGAAGCTTGCCTCACAGCAAGAGGTCTTTTGCCACATGACAACTTAGAAAGATAAATTATATATAAATATCTTCATGGTTTTGTGGAAAGGAAACCAAATTCAGTTTCACTGTATGCAGCTAATTTACCAGTTTCTTAGGTGTTGTGGGCATCCCAGTGTCCAGTGCAGGTAGAGAAATTTTTGCTGCAATTGCCTTAACTTTTGGTGAGTGTCTGTGTGTGTAGGGTGAGCAAATCATATCTGATCAGTGCCAGACACGGGCAGCTGACAGGGACGGAGGGCAGACGAAGGGCAGCAATTATAGCGACCCTCCTTTACAACCACTGAGACAAAATGGAAGTGCTCCCCAGGGCAGGGGTTTGTTACATCTTCTGGACACATGGAACCCTCCTGCACACTCAGATCTCTTTGCTGTTGGCAGCCTAGGGAGCAGAAATGAAGGACAGGAGATTCAGGGTGGATGAATTTGGTGCTGGTGAATATGATGAGTGACTCCAGCCCGTGAGGTCCAACCCTCGTGCTGTGCTGGGTAATCACACAAAGTGCATCACGTTGAGGCAGCCCCTGGGCTTTTGCTTAGTGTAATTTATTATTTAATTTTTTTTAGCATGGCAGTTAATTATGGTTTGGAGACCATATGAGTTTAACCCAAAGTACAGCCATAATAAATCAACCCTCGGGCTCCTCTGTGGGTATCCAGCAGCAGCAGCAGCGGCAAAGTCTGGTTTTTTTTCGAGTCCCTGCTTTTCCTGCACTGCAGGCAGCAGCTCCTCCTGGCTATTGGTGCACGCCCAGGGAGGGATAACATGGATACCCTGGCACATGCCAGGGAGCTGCCTGCTGATCACCTTCAGCAATTCCTGGTGGACAGCAGAGATCTTCATCAGGTAGATGCCTGAAATGCTAAGGGGCATATGTTAAACTGGTGCTTGTGGCATGGGCATGGCTGCTCCAGGCTCCTGCTCATCTGTTGGAATAAGCAGGGATTTGTTTGGGGGCCAGGATGAAGTAGGTTGCTGTTGAATGTATGCAGGCCATTCAGTCTTCTAATTTTTCCCTCTAAGAGCTCCAGTGGTGATATGTGGGAGCTTCCACTGAGCAGAGGTGACTGCAGCCCTGGGCACCTGCTGCGGGCAGGGCTGACCCGCCTGGGTGCAGCAGTCTGCCTTCCCTGCAGCTCACTCAGCACCCTGAAAGTCCCCATGCAACACTCCAAATTCAGCAGGAATCCTGGATTTGAGTGCTCAAGACCCCTAGCTGTAGTTGTGCTCCCAAGATCTGGGGGCACAGAGCAGGGTGAGCCCCTGCATGCACCCCAACCCCTGCAGCTTTCCCAGGGCTGCTCCCTTCTCCTGCCAGCCTGAGTCACAGCCCTATTCCTGAGCACCCTTCCCATCTAACAGCGTGGATGTAGCATTCCCCTCCCACTTGCCTCAGATGATGCACATTGCTCCTTCGCACCCATCTGTTAAACCTGGTAAGCACGGCATGGACCTTGATGAAAGGATATTTGAGGAGGAGGAATCTCTAGTCCCAGTGAGACAGGAGATGAGCAAGAAAGAGTGACTTTGCTTGGGGCTCTCTCCACACATGGAGAAGCCATGGAAAGGGTTTTGCTCTGCTCTTGGTGGAGCAGTGCACCGAGGAAGGATGGACCCACCTGGTCTAGGAACGGAAAAATCATCACTCCATTCTTGGAGGAATGATGACTGCAACTAAGCAGGTTGGGAAATATAGGAACAAAGAGGGTGAAATGTATGTAGAGAGCTCCCACTTCTCATGAAATCAAGTAAAGTAATGGGTGATCGTTTCCTCCTCAAGTTAAATAGCAGGGGCACAATTTTTCCTCCAGAGATTCATTGTGAAGCATGATTTTCCATAAAACTATAATTTTGTTTTCTCCGGGTGTTTTTAAATTGATTAATTTTGGATACAGAAATGTTTAAATATTTTATTAGCTGAATTCTTTGAAGTCCAATTAGAGAAGCTTGTTGGAATAATTCAATGCTTTGGTGGGAATGGGGGGGCAGGAAAGCGGGGGTGCTGGGATGGGAGCAGCCTAGATTTGCAGCAGGTGAGGATCTGTCCCAATGCAGGGTTTGGCTACTAAATTACAGCGCTAAGCTGTCTGAATTAATAGTTAAAATGTGTATTTAAGTAATGCATCAAAAGAAAATGCCTAAATTGCAAACTTGAGATTTTTGGGGTGAGCTCATATTCAGACTCAGGCTTCACATGTAGGAGGAATTCAGATACCTAATGTACGAACATGAAATGGGGATTTCAAAAGCTTTTGCTTTTGTGTTAAAATGATGAAAAGATATGTAGGAAAAGAGACTGCTGAGCTCCTTGGAGTGTTTGTGAACAAAATAGCACCTTTTTGGGGAAACAAAGGCAACCGTTCAGAATCTATCAAACAGTTTATGACCCAAATACCACAAAAATTGGTCAGCAAAAAGTGTGAGAGATCCTTTAGATGATTCCACCGGGGGGAAGGCTGGGTTGCAGATCGAACAGAGAACACAAGAAGCAGATGTGCCTTGGACAAAAGGATTATCAGACTAAGAGCCATTTGGGAGTCTGCAGCTGAATGAGGAGGAGAAACTGAAGCAAAGTGAGACTTCCAACAGTGCTTCATTTCTGGCACAGAGGTGTCCTTGGAGGCACTGCAGGGTCTCACGGCACCAAAGCAAGACCTGCAAGTGTAGCTGGAGGTGCAGGATGTGTGCATCATTCCTGTAGTGAGGTCCAGTGCCTTCCTGTGCCCGTGGCAGCTGGCACCAGTCAGTTCCTGGCCGCAATCCACCATTCTTGGCTTTTCTCAGAACTTGTGTGCTCCTGGGTGGTTTTTGCTCTCAGGCGTCTCTGCTGGGCCAGGCAATGGTACAGCAGCCTTGAGCAGGCGCTGCCTTTGCTTTGGCTGGAGAAACAGAGAAGTTGGGCTCTGCCAGCATCGTGTCCCTGCTCTGCTCTGGGGATGGCACCGCCGCCTTCCACCCATCCTGCCTGAGCCCAGCTGGGCTCCTGACCCTTTGGGCGCTTGCAGAGAGGCAAACTCGCCTCCTGCTGCCATCTCCCAATCCCCTCTCCCCATGCCTGCCCAGGGATGGGGATGGGTGGCAGTGGCATGCTCAGGCTGGCTGTCACCATCGTCCCACCCCACCTGCTGATGTCTGTCTGGTTTGACTCCAAACACAAGCTTCTCTGGGGCTGAATAGAGGGGATTCCTCAGTGCAAAAGGCTGGCTTTCCCTTCACACATGAGGGATTTGCTCCAATATGCTTTGATGTCCTGCAAGGAAGCTGCTGCAGCATCAATGGCATCTAACACAGTGACACATGTAGGGCCCGAGGGCCCTGGGAGCAGGTTTAAATAAGAACATTGACTCATCCACCCGTGCACATGACTAGCGATGGCAGGAGCCCAGCCATCGATTGAGCTGTCAATGTGTGCCCATGGACCACGTTTTGGTCTTTCTGTCCTGTGCAAAAATGACTGGTCTTGGTGCACTGGGCCTGATCAAAGCCTTGGAAAAATACTTGGCTGCTCAGGAAGTGACTAGGGGGTACAGGACCTGTCCACTGTGTGTGTAATTAGTGCAGCATGGCTTTCTCAAATCTGTTGAAAAGAAATCATTTAAACTGCAGATTGTTTCCCTCCATAGCTGAGCACTGCACAAAGGAAAAAGTCTCCATTCAGGGTTATTATTACACCCTGGAGCTTTGGAGATGTTGTTCCTGATGGAGAGAGAAATAGGCAGTGTTTAACCAACAGAGGAAATAGTGTTTAACCATAAGCATGTCTCTCTAATTTCTGCTCACAGTCCTAATGATGAGTGGGTCTGAGCATCAAAGGCAATTTTGCTGAGGCCGAGACCACAGAGATTTCATCCCTTTTACCAGGGGACAAGAAAAGTCACTGCTTTCCAAGGACAGATTTTTCCCCAGATTGCTGCTGCTAGTCCAGGCTTCTCCAGATGGAGATGGCCTTGGAGACTGTGACCAGGCAACTTTCCCTCCAGCCTGCACACAGTGCTGAGCTTTCCAGCAGCAGCCCAGTAGGCCACCACAGCCTTTACTTACAGCAAGCACCTGGGCAGGCCTGGCTGGTCCAAAGGCACCTCCTCCAGGAGGGAATGTGAGTTTGTTTGTCACACAGCAAGGTGCTGATGTTTTTCCTCCTGGGTGCGTTTGCTCATCTGCGAGGTGCCTGTCAGCATTCCTTGGAGCACACAGGTGGGATCTTCAGAGAACTGGACCCATGCACTCAGCCTCTGAAGTGATGCCCAAGTAGGGAGACTCTACATGGGATGTGGTTATGACTGAAATTTATTAAGGACATTTAGGTATATATTGATTTTGGCTGCTCTTTGTGGCTCAGAACTTCACTTTTCACCTGGGAGCAGTTGGACAGAGGGTCCCAAAGGGGAGAGGTGTTTCACAGCAAGCAGCTCTTTGCACCTCTGTAGAATGCACTGGGAGAGTAGCGAAGCTGCTGGTCCTGGGACATTGTGACTCTGCAACAGTGAAGAAAGAAGATAGAGCAGCTTTGAACCATGCTGGCTTAACAAAGTGGAATTTCTGTTTCTTTGTGAGTAGGTGAACTTTTTATTCAAAATTTTTCTTTGCAGAAGTCCTTTAGCAGATGTTCATGGTAGTGTACATCTGCTAAATGGTAGGGAGGGGTTTGGAAGAAGACGGGTGATGTTGGACTTTCCTTAGCCTTGCAGGAAGTCTTGGATCTTGCTGGGATTCTGCTGAGGTGAGGCCTGGAGGGCAATGCCAGGGTCTGTGGGATTCCCAGGGCACAGCAGAGCAGGGCCCAGGGAGAGCCTTGGGAGAAATGAGCAGGGCAGCTGGGGCAGCACAAGCCCTCCATGTGCAACCAGTTGCAATTCCTGGGGGGAAGTCCATGCTCCCAGACCAGCTCCCTGCCCAGCAGGAGATAGCCTTGGGCTGATCCTGCCTCTCTGCATGGCCAAGAGGGCTGGTCAGGGGTGTTAGAATCCCAGGGATGGCCCTGCCTTAACAATCAAAACTTCATCAAAACCTGCATCTCTGCAGAAATTCACAGCTCTGATAGTATGGAAATTGTGGAGTGACCTTTCCCAGAGCTGGATTAATTTCAGACCCAAAGCAGGGGGCGTAGAATCACTTCTCTAGCCATGCAAGGCAAATTTGTGGCTCTGGTGACTCAGGATTAGTGCTCCAGAAAGGGAGGGTAGGAGCATTATAGTGAAATACAGACTCTCCATAGGAGGCACTCACACATCCTGATGGTGCGGGGAGGGAAGAGCGGGAAGAGAGGCATCTGTGGCCCAGTCAAGTTCACAGAAGGAGCCAGACTGGCCCTGCCAGTGCCCAGGCACAGGTGCCAAACCTGAATAGGACGGGTGGAAAGCACGGCGTGTGTACCTGCAGGTAACAGCCCACGGGAGGCCCAGCCCTGGTCCTGCGGCACACATCAAAGGATTGCAGAGAGGGGACGTGTAAGAGGCGGGGAGAGAAAATGCGTTTGCCTGCATGTCGGTGTACAGGGCTGATGTTTGCTGGGAGCTGCAGTCAGGAAATGCACGGCCCAGGGTGAAACAAGGACCGAGGTGAAGGCTGTGAGGGAGCTGGCTCTGTCGGCTCTGCAGCCCCGTGTGATGGCACAGATTGCCCTGTGTCCCGTGCGCCCGGCAGGCACGCTGCCTGCAGGAACCCGCCTGCATCTCCACACGGGCTGGGCAAGGGGAGTGCGGGAAGCGTTTGTTGCGGGAGAGTTTTTTTCCCTTGTTCTCGGAACTTAATTTCACCATGAGAGTGCTTCTCTTAAAATGCAGATGGGGAACTTCTACTGCTGGGTTGAACACTGCCAAGCAGGTTAAGCTTCCATCAGCCTCCAGCATCAACAGCCAAAACACGGCATTCCCTATGGAGATGCTCAGTGGAGGAGCTGGTGCCGAAATAAAGTCTCCAACTTTCTGGAGCATGCTAGAGGGGTGAGGGCTCTGGTGGGATGGGGATATGAAGGGTGCACAGCTTTGCAGCTGGGATGGGAGGGAAAAGCCAGTGAGTGCTGGTGATGCCTCCTCGGGTGCTTCTCTGCACACACTGCTTCCTTCCAGGACTCTGGGACACTGGAGAGCAGTGGTGGGGCTTGGGGGAATTAGTTACTTGCATTTAACTCACTTTATCTTCCACTGGAAAAATGGCATGCGCAAGCATGTATGTAGTTTTCTCTATAACTATTTTTTAATATGTATGTATATCTACATATATAGAGATATATATAGCTATATATAATCTGAAGACTTCTTGTGAATAGGGATCTTGGAGGGTAAATACAGGACTGAAACCAAGGAATCTTAATTTTGGCTGAAATTTTGGCTATACTGTTTCTATAGAGACCAAAAGGAAGCTTTGGCTCCCCCACTCAGCTATTAAAGTTTAGTGCATTGAAAACTGTCTTCATGCTGTGATACCCTTTCACAGAGTAGAATAGGGTCTGAGCTAATCCATGAAAGTTGTCATGCTATGAACTAGTAGTCAAGCTTTTTCCTTTCAATTGAGTCTAAAACTATACTGTACTTCACACTTGATTGGCCCTTCAGATGGCAGGACTCAATATCCCTGCTGGAAATAAGCTCGTCTTCACACAGTGATGTTGAACGTGGAAAGATCTTGTTTCTGTGGCATAATTACTAGCACCGCAATATGAAAGTCGTCAGGATGAGACTTCTTTTTTTTTTGGTCTAATTAATATATATCAAACTTTGCTTTCTTCTCCTCAAAGATCGGGGAGGTTTGGGTGCTAGCAGCATGCCAAGAACCTGGACCCGAGCTCAGGCTCCCGCTTGCTGGGGAGCTTTCCTCTCCTCAGTGTCGCACATACAAATGTAGCAAGGCAAAGTTATCATCTGCACACCCGCCTCAGCCTTCCCCCATTGAGTGTACTGTAGCAAAGGTAATGAATGGGTCTTTTTTTTTCTCCTTTTTTTCCTCTTTCCTTTCTTTTCTTTTCTTTTCTTTTCTGTTTTTCTTTTCTTTTTTCTTTTCTTTTCTTTTCTTTTCTTTTCTTTTCTTTTCTTTTCTTTTCTTTTCTTTTCTTTTCTTTTCTTTTCTTTTCTTTTCTTTTCTTTTCTTTTCTTTTCTTTTTTCTCTCTTTTTTAAAATTATATTTTTATTATTTAAAATTTTTCCCTACTGTCTATAAAGATAACTGTATAAAGCAGGGGTTTGCACAGGGGCAATTTTTCTAATGGAAATCAGCCCGTTCCTCTGACCTTAGCTGCTACTCGTGCGTGTTCACAGGGGCTAAATCGATGGCAGGGACAGTGGACTGTCATTAGGATGGAGCAGCCATGAGACTCTCGATTAAGATTTCACTAGTGAAAAGTTACTGTATTTTTATGATTAAATTTTTAAACGGGGAAAAATGCCTTGAACTGTATAGACCAAAAGGGGGCACCAAGGTATTAAAAAAAAAAAAAAAAAAAAAAAAAAAAAAAAAAAAAAAAAAAAAAAGGCAGTGTTGGTTTGGGTAGCTTACCTTTGTAAACTGTGGCGCTTTCTACCATAGCTTTCTTGCTTATCTTGCTTAGCGTAGTTCCTAAACAACCACCACAACAAAATTTCTCCTCAAAGTTTATGCAAATTTCCAGTATATTCACTCTTCCGATGTGACATTGATTCAGCTGGGGAGGCTGCTTTGGGGATTTCTTTTGGTGTTTTTTTTTTTTTTTTCCTGATCCTCATCAGTTAATTTTTTAAGATTTTTAGAGGTTTTTAAATGCAGAGTTCGGTTGAGTGGATTTTCTTAATTCAGGAGTGATATTTTAGAGAATAAGCACCAGATTGATTTAATTACATAAATCCTTAAAGTGCTGACTGCTTTTTCTGGAGTATTCGTTGCTGCCTCTGTCACTACTTTTAAACAGAAGTTTGCTGTTTCCTTTAGTATGAATTTCTCCCTTGAGTGGACGTGGGAGGGATTCTCCGTAGCTGCCCGGGGGACGCAGTGGAGGGCGCAGGCAGGGACGGTGCCCCCGTTGCGCTGCAGAAACCAGCCTGAGCCACAGGCAGCCTCAGCCACGGGCTGCTCAGCGCTGAGAGCAAGGCACAGGCGCTGCAGAAACTCTGCCCTGTCACAAACACCACCCCAAGGGTCTCTTCTCACACCGCTACGAGAAAGGGATGAAAGTGCAGAACAAACCTGTATTTCTTCCCTTTCCCATTCCTGTCCTGTAGCCAGATTTGGTTAAAAGCCTTCTCTCAGCGAAAGGCTGCAGCACACGGAGGGTGCAGGGCAATTGTGCTCTTGAGTCTGGGGGTTTTCTTCTCTCGACCGTGTGGAGGTTTATGGTGCTCAGTTTATAATCTCCATTTTTTACAAGCATCTAGCACGTAAAATGCCAGTCAGATAATTATGGCTATTTTGTAATCACTATGGTCTATTTGTGCTTTGTAGCTCTGTTTAGAGAAAGTCCTTTCATAAAATTTTCAGATTCAATTATTTTTCACACCAAATTGGAATAAGTTTGTTTTCCTTACTTTTTGAAACCACCTTTATTAGTTTTTAAATAATTTAGAAATGAAAGATGGGGTATTTTCAAGCACTGACTACAATGTTTTATAGTTTAATTTGTACTGAGACCTAAGCCTTTATTTTTGGTTTTGTTATGTTACCTAATTTATTGGATCATATATTGCATAATGCAACTCAACTGAATAGCTGAGGTTACATTAATAATTTTGATACATGTGGCTAATTAGTTTGTATTTTCTGTGGATCTCAATTAAAGAAAAAAAAGAGCCGAATGTACATATCTAGTTTAGATTTCT
The DNA here is from genome assembly GCF_028018845.1 of Melospiza georgiana. Classification (NCBI taxonomy): domain Eukaryota; kingdom Metazoa; phylum Chordata; class Aves; order Passeriformes; family Passerellidae; genus Melospiza; species Melospiza georgiana. Next base: position 322,813 of record NC_080441.1, read on the forward strand.
GCAATAATGTTAAATGCAGTAAATACCTAAATACAACTATTCATACAAAATTGTGACATCTACTTTTAAAATATAAATAACATGGTATTATTTTTAAAGGGACTATCCCTTTGGTATCTCACAATTTGTTCACAATAGAGTACATTTGTCTTATCCATCCGTCATTTAATAACAACACCTGCAAAACTGCAGGGCACGAACCTGGTTTGTTCTCTGGTTTAAGAAATGGCATTTTGATCCCATCAGCCACCTCCCAAGAAATGTAAAGTCGTTGATGTTTTGGTAGCAAATGCTTGGTAAGAAAGTATGGAAAGAAGGAGAGAGATTAACACCATAAACTATCCCGAAGAATTTAGTTGGAAAAATCATTTGTTTGTCTAATTTTCCTCTTGCTGTTTTGCTGCAGTTTAAATTACTCCATGGTCTGAGTATATTAGTCCAATATTTTAATTTAGTTTTTCCAACTAACTGGTTCAAAATAGTTTCTGGATTTAAAAGGTTTCCTTTTGCTTTTGCAGTTTACTTTGAAAAATAACCGCTAAAGAGCATTTAACTTCAGCTATTCATTATTATTATTATGATAATAATAATAATAATAAAAAAATTAGAGTCTTTCTATTGAAAGCACTAAAATATTGTGAACCTTCTGCTGTCCTGTTTGGCTATACCCTGTACACTTCGATCTGGTTTTAAAGGTCTGCCATAATTTATTAAACCAGTTAACAAAATGTGTAGGTAAACAAAATCATTCAAACATCAACATGAACCACTTCAAGCAAGAGCTGCAGAAAGCAGATTTCTCAGGTTAAATTCCCTTTCCACAATGAATATTATTTTGCTCCAGAACAGAATTGCAATGTAAAATTTATTATTTTTTTGTGTGAAACAGAGAGGGAAAACAAAATTAAAAAAAAAAAAAAGATACTTCTTTAGTTTAGCCTGTATATCTTGCTGTAATTGCAAAATAAGGTTTTATCTCTTGATTTCAGAGGCATAGAGGCAAACATTGCCTCTTCTGCTCCCATGTAACTTGGGTAAATCAAAAATGCCAATGTATAAAGTGCAGACAGAATTTGAAATCTGATTTACCCCTCTGATTTACAATTACAACCTATCAAAAGAAAATATTTAAAAATTGAATATGCCTCCAATTTTATTTATCCTTATCCCTCGTGCTTGTGCTTTTTAAGCAGTGGGAGGACCTGTGCTCCTGCTTTGGGTGCTGCGCTGTGGAGTAAATTATCACCTGAATTTTTTATTGTTTGAAGCACAGAGGAAGAGAAAAATCTGCCTTGTGCTGGTCCACTGGCATTGGTACCTCACTGAACCCAGACAAATGTAACTGCAGAAAAATTTACTGCTGATTTCCCTGTGCTCTGCATGAACGGGAGCAGTTTTTTGTTTTGTTAAAAAGCAAATCAAGAAGCAAAAAAGGCAAGAAAACAATTTCCAATTCCTTGTTTGGTTAAATACTAGGGATACAAGTCCTCTGTGCCCGTGGCTGTGTTGGGAGTCTCTGAGCCCTGTAAAAGCTGGCATCGTTAGAGCCGTAATCCAGCTGTATTTTAATTTTCAGGGTAGAGCAGAACACTTATTTGCCGTGTCTCTCTCCCTAATGTTAGTGCAGAAAGGAAACTTAATCTCTCCAGTGACCCTGCTCCTGTTCTTTAGCTCATAAAAGCCAAAAAAAGTCAAGCCACAGGCTCCTATATGTGGCAGATCCTGTAAATTACCCCGTAGCACTGACAGGATAACACCTTCCAGGGAACAGATTTTTTTGCCTGGACTCTGAGTTTTATTCCCTTTTGTGAGCTTAAGAGACACTCATGATAGCAAATCCATGTATGTGTATGCACAGTATTTGATCTATAACAAATTGTTTTATTATGGACAATGACTGGAGATAATTATGATGGCATACAAATTTTTAAATGAATTCCAGGGTGCTGATGCCTCGTTACCTACACAGAGAGGAAAGCTGCTGTATTTCTGCCTGCAAAAGCAGAGACAAAATTTAATCAGTGCATTTAGAAATAAAGTCCTAATGTCTCATTTCAAAGTGGGCAAATTAAATGCACAGCAGAGCAAAAATTTTAACAATGTAATGTATAATTAGTGACTCAAATGTAGGCAGATATTGCTAGATTTTTTTGCTTACTGCTGATTAACTTAATATTATTACAGAATAAGGGAAGAAATGGGTTCTGGCGAGGTGGTCAGGACAGGAGTCTCAAGTATGAGCTAGATTTGGTGGTTTTATAAAAAGGTGAAAAAAATAAAATGCCATTCCTTTCTGGTCCTTGCTTTGACACTGCCTAAATTAAATACAGAGTTGCATTGGCTTTGCACGTTGTTTTTTGCTCGTTTGACATTTAATACTGTTGTATCAGGACCGCTCATCTCAGCTGAGATTCTGAGAGGAAAATATGCAATTTAGACCAAATGTGTGAGGGGCTGGCTGCAGCCAAGCGCCGCGAGCAGGGAGGGAGCTGGCTGGGCTGTAAAAGGCAGATTGCCCCAGGACGTGGCTGGGCAGTGCTGCCAGCACAGCCTGGCACCTGGGCAGCCTCCTCTTTCTGCAATTGCTGCTTCCTTATGCGCATGGATGAAACGTGCTTTCTCCAGAAAACTCTCATTAATCATGTGTATAAAGTATATTTTTAAGTTTATTGTAAGCAACAGAGTTCTCCAAGCTTTTTAGTATCCCAAGCACTGCAACACTACCACATTCAATAAATGTCATGTTATTGTACGTCTGAAGTTCAAAAAAAAAAAAAAAAAGGAAGGGGGGTTTAGTTGCAATCTGTAATTAAATCCAGCGGTAAGTATTTCCTGAATAGCAGAGACCTTTCACACTCCGTTACCTAATTCTTTACAGGTGATTTTCCCCCCAAACCCCCCTCCTCTTTTTTGGCACTAGGAAGTGGTAGTCATAGCAAAACTGGCTGGATTGCAGAGAGAGAAAATGCTCTGTTGTCTCATAGTGAAATTGGTAAACGTGATGGCTAGTCCTTGGAGTGAGAAAAAGTAACTCCATATTTAGGTTTTCCTCCATAAGAAGGAAAATGTGATGGAAAGGATTTGAAAATAATTATTTTTATTCCAAACTAGCCCTCTTTTGGTTGACAAATGGTGCAGCATTGCATTTTCCCGTGTTGTGACAGGAATGCTGGCAGGCGGCGCGGGCCGGGGCTGGCCGTGCTTGCCGGGCCCCGGGGGCAGGGAGCGCTGGGCCGCAGCGGGCCCGCAGCCCTGGACCCCCGCACCGGGCACAGCAGGGTCTGCCCTGGGAAGGGTCTGCCTCGCCCCTCCGGCCTCCCTGCTCGGGCAGAGCTCTCCCAGCTCGCACTGGCAGGCGGCGCGGGCCGGGGCTGGCCGTGCTTGCCGGGCCCCGCGGGCAGGGAGCGCTGGGCCGCAGCGGGGCCGCAGCGGGGCCGCACCCGGGTACCCCGCACCGGGCACAGCAGGGTCTGCCCTGGGAAGGGTCTGCCGCGCCCCTCCGGCCTCCCTGCTCGGGCAGAGCTCTCCCAGGCCAAACAGCTCGCACTGGGAGGAGCTTTTGTGGCCGGACTCCTCCATTCTTTGAAAAAGTGGGCCTTTCCCCCCACTCCCTAAAGAATAAAGTGATGCAAAGAAATACAAATGACACAGCAATGACTTGGGCTGTTACATGCAGGTCTGATTTGATATATGAGGTCAGTTCCTGTAGGATAATTCTGCTCTGGTTTCCTTCCAAGCTTTGTGCTGAGCTTCTCATCCAGTGTTTTGATAATCTCTTCTGAAAACTAAGCAACTCAAGAGTCAGTTAAAACCATATTTCTTCCAGGCAAATAAATGTATAAATGCTCCCCAAACACACTTACAAGCAGAAATGTCAGCTAGTGTTCTCCAGATATTTTGATGTTAACAGAATATCATTTTGTGTTGACAAATATGGAAATTTAAAGTAACGATGTGATGCAACACCCTTCAAAATAGTAGATAAAAATCCAGCAAAATTTCATTAGTGTTGATAGAAAAGATTGTTTTAATTAAAAAAAAAAAAAAAAAAAAAAAAAAAAAAAAAAAAAGTGATTGCACCAGTTTAGTGATGTTCCTGAGCTCTTGGTATCCTCCTTTGTACAAGGGTTTCCCTGCCAGTGGTTGCCACAAATGCCACTCCTTTTGTGTTGGCCACCAAAACTCATCACATGGGAGTTACTGCATTTCCTTGTCTTGGGAGCAAAACTGTCTCTTTGAAGTCAACAGCTCTCAGAGAAACTAAGTCACATGTATTTTTTCATAATAAATGGTGCAGAAATTCCAGCTTGCCTCAACAGCAGCATTAGCACTTTCTCCACGGCTGTAGCTGTGGATAGTGCTGCTAAAACAGGACTAGGAGAAGGGGGAGATGTGGTGTTCCTCACTCCCCACCTGGGAACAAGGAGAGCTGCCACTTTGGTATTGCCACAGCTGAGCTGATTTGCCTCTTGGGACGCTGGGGAGTCCCAGAGCTTTGTAAGACTGTAGGAGGAATACAGTGTCATTGCTGAGCAATGCACCGAGAGCAGAGTAGCTGGCTCATACCAGCCCAAGTGTGTGTGTGTGTGTGTGTGTGTGTGTGTGTGTGTGTGTGTGAGTGAGAGTGTGTGTGTGTGTGAGTGAGAGTGTGTGTGTGTGTGTCTGTGTGTGTGTGTGTCTCTGTGTGTTTGTGTGTCTCTGTGAGAGAGTGTGTGTGTGCTATGTGTGTGTCTGTGTGAGTGTGTGTGTGCTCTGTGTGTGTGTGCGCTATGTGTGTGTGCTGTGTGTGTGTGCTATGTGTGTGTCTCTGTGTGTGTGAGTGTGAGTGTGCAGGGGGTCCTGGGGAAGCTGCCACGTGCTGGGCAGGTCACCAGCTCCCCTGCCCTTGCAGCTCTGCATGGTTGCACCAGTGTGCAGCAGTAAAGCTCATCTGCAGGAGCTGTGCTGTGAGTGTGTCACCATCTCTGCTACAGGCTATGTGCTTTCTGAGGGGTCTGGGTACATCAAAACTGTCATGTGGTGTTTTGCCCCACCTGTGGCAAAGCCTATAGGAAGCTTTGCCTGCAAATCAGGCCGAAGATCAGCTGGTAACAAACACCATTGGTGCTGTGTGGGTGCAAAAAAATGACAGTCACAAAGCTCTAATGAAGGTGACTTCTCTTGACTTGGTCATGGTTTGGGTAACAGTACCTCTTTCTTCTCCTCCAAAATGCAGCTGCTTTCCACTTCCTCAGTGGCTACAAACTGTAGTGCTCACTCTCTGGGAAGCAGCCGATCTCTTTGTTGTATCAACAGAGCCCAAATAGCCCAACCAATGTATGAAGGATTGGAAAATACATTCAAGGGGGTGAGTGATTTGCTGTATCTGTTCTCAGCACAAAGTGAAAGCATCTCGTCTGCACCAAACCTCACTCATTTACACTTTGCTTATCTGCAAATTCCATAATTTTCCTACTTTCATTTGCAGTGATTTTTCAACTTTTATTAGCAGTGATTAACAGCAGAACACTGCACGAGCCCTCCTCTTACTCCAGCTTCATTACTTTTGCAAAATAGACTACAGCCCACTTAATCGAAGATGCTTTGCTCAGAAGAATTATTGATGATTAAAACCAAGCTACACTTGTTAAAATAAATTGCGTGAGTACCTTTGGAGAGGCAGCAGCCCTTCCTCCTCAGAGCAGTTGCCTGCCATGGTAATTTGCACCGCACAGGGACTTGCAGTGGGACGGCAGTGCTGCTGGAGGCCCTGTGATGCCATGTGGCAGCTCTGTGCAGGAGGGTGTCTGTAACTTATTTGAAGTCTCATGTTTCCTTGTACTTTACCAATATTACATCAGCTGTGCACCTAGTCAAACTTCATTGATAGGGGAGGTTGATTTGCTCATTGGATGCAGAGCTCAGATGCCCCAGCATTGCCTGCTGTCCATGTGGTGTCTCTGGGTTTTGCACGTGGATGCAGGAGTCAGCTGGGGGCTGGATGGAGATGTGGGGAGCTCCTTGTTGGCTGTGAGATGAAGTGACATGAGGTGGCAAAGAGCTTTTACTTTCATTAATAGGAAGGAATTATACTCAGGAAATTTGATTCAGATCTTCCACTTTCTTAGGGTAATATGTAAACAAGTGATTGGACTTGATGATCTCAGAAATCTTTTCAAGCCTTAATGATTCTGTGACTCTTTGGAGAAGCAGAGAGCAACTGCAGACAGACAGCGAGAGCCTGATGCCTGGAGGGTATCCGGGACCTCCGTCAGTTCCTGCTGTGGGACCACCCAGCTCGCTCACTTTCCTTGGCATGGGATAGTTCCCCCATACCTGCACATATAGAACTGTTTACATTGGAAAAGCTCTTCTTCTTGGGCATGGGCTTAAAGCACAGAGAGACCCTCTGAGAGGCAGTCACAGGGGTTCATATCTTGAGGAGAAGATTTTTCTCCCCTTGCAGAGAGGTATCTTCAGCAGGGTGTCCTGGGTGACGTGGGATTCAGTATGGGTGTGTGGGATTCAGTAGCCTCTGTCTTGCTGCAAAGCAACGCAAACCCTGAGAAAATAGAGTTTTCCATCTTGGCAGTGGGTGCCTAAAGCAATGGGAGCACCAACTGTAAACAGAGAGAACAGTAGATTGCTTTAGAGAAACTGTATTGTATCAGGCAAAATTAAGTCTTTTAAAAAATAAACAAAACCAAAAAACCAACCAACAAAAAAAAAACAAAACAAACAACAACAGAAAAAAGGAGTAGTAAATCAAACATCCTGGGGAATGGAGTAGAGGTAATGCAATAGTTTTTAATTGAAAAGTTAACTCAGATTGGTGGAGATATGACTGCTGCTGTCTGGATTGAAAACTGGCTGGAGGAATGTAAAGAAAAGACAAGGAGAAACAGGATTTGGTTGAGGGGTGGTCTCTGTTGCTGCAGACACACCAAGGGTGTATCCCCTCTGAGCAGCACCCTGATGGTGGTACAGGATGCAAAGCAGGCAGGGGCAGGTACCCATGGCACAAAAAAAAAAAATTCTGAGGAAAACCTTGGCTAAAGAATTGAAGGAAACCAGTCCCTCATGTGTGAGCTCGGCAGGAGGAAGGTGACAGAGGAGATGGGAGCCTCTGGGAGTGGTGGTCAGGACTTGGAAGCATCAGGTGAGGCGGCCAAAGCCCTTCCCAAATACCTGCCCTGGTGAGGCAGCCAGTCACACCAGGACCCTTCTGCCAGTGTGCCAGGGAGGTGGGATTTCACTGAAATGCCCGTAATGCCTGTGAACCACCACATCAAATAGACCTTTATTTTTCCTCCCTCCCAAACAGTAATTATCTATTAGAACCAGATGCAATTTTTGGTAGGAATTTCCAAGCAGGGAATGCAGGCTACCTTGTTGTAGTCAGGGAGGTGACAATCTCCTCAGCAATTTTTGTTTTTTTTCAGGCACATAGAAATGCAGCCTTTTTCCTTGTGATGAGAAACATTTGCAAGGAGAAGAGTTCAGCAGACACTTGTTGTTGAGCAGTTTGAGGGTCTGCAGCACAATGCCCTGAAAACTTCACCCCCTGTATTCACTGAGACGCTGCAGATGCACACGTATTATTTCCATGTTCTCCTTTGTGTACCTTGGTCACATTTATTTTTTAATGATGTATGAGTTTGTTTTCCCCTTTTTTCCTTTAATAACATTTATTTCATTTATAGCTGTTTTGAAGTAATAGACACCTTTCTAGGTAGCAGCTTCTTACATCGTATAAGCCTATTTATCAAAGGCAGGATTTGCTTCTGTTGTTTTTCTATTAGGGAGGAATTACACTAAGCCTGTAGCAGACATTTTGTGTTACCATGGCAGCCCATATTTCCTACAGGGTTGTGACCTCTAATGACTACAGTGGAAAGCTAGGAAAAATGGGGACTCTTTGAAGATTAGTAAATAAATGCATACTTATGCAAACTATCCAAGAGATGGCTAAACTATAAGAGGGGGAATGGCATGATTCAGAATACTGAGTAAGTGGCTCTTTGTAAATACCTGTGTTTTTTAAAAATCACCTTTCATTTCTCCATGCTTTTAAAAGGCTGTTTTGTTTCCATCAAAGTGGCACACCAAACACATTTTCTGCATAGGGCTCATATTATTTTTCATGTAATGTTACGGAAATACAGAGTTCAGAATTTCAGCAAAAGATGTTTCTTACCACCTAAATAATTCCTTTTTTTATAGCCTTTTCAAATATTATTGCCATCATGATTGAATTTTCAGTGTTCTTTTAGTTCATCATTGCTAGATAAAATAAGGCAGCAGAATGTACTGAACTTTTAAACAGACATCTCAGTGGGAGCTGTCTTTATTCTTTTAAAATAGCGTATTAAAAAAAGTCTCTGTTTTTAAAAAGAACAGATTGATTTTTACGTATGGGATTTAGTAAAAAGGAAAAATTGCATCAATCGAGTAGTACACAGTACTTGTTTGGGACCATTAAAATACCTACAAAAGGTGTTTTATAGTATTTGTTTGTGAATTTTAAATGATCCTGCATTGTACTCTGCAGTGATCTCCTAAATTGTATAAAGCCTCTGTAGACGTGCTGGTACTCTGTGCATCTTCAGTTAATGATCCTTTTCATGTAAGCACAGCTGTTGCAATATAAAAAAAAAATTAGCAAAATGTGCCTCTTCTCCCTGCAGCTTCCCTTTACTTTTCTGTGGATTTCAGCATTTTTCCCCTTCACCTTCCAGACTCCTGCAGCCCAGTTGCATGGTTCCAAACTCTCTCCCATCCATGCTGTCAGCAGAAAAGGAGCAGATCAAGGTCTTACAAAGCAAAAACCAACATCAGCCAGATCCTGAATTTCCTGTCAGGAATGCCGAGGTCAAGACAACACCATTGCTCCTTACTATGCAGGTTGTTGTAACCCTTTTCTCTTCCTTCAGAAAACAAAACAAGCCCTTTGCAGATAGCCCCACAACACTTGGCTTTCACAGAGAGCCCTGGAGTCGCCTGTGCTGGAGCCACATGCACGGATGGTTGCAATGCAGCCAGATGAGGGTCCCCCACCACAGACTGAGGGGATGCTCTGGGAACACATCACCCTGGTGCTGAATCTACCCACCTCTTCCATTTGGAATTCATGGAGGCCTGGGGACACCAGCAAGGACTGGAGAGCAGTTTTCTTGTACCCTGGGAGACACAAAACTGATATGCACAGGGCTATGCCCCGTTCCCAGCAGGTCTGGCTCTCTGACATGCTGGGTGCCCGCACAGGATGGGAAGGCCTGGGTGAGTTTGTGATCCACACTTGTATCAGCATCTATCTAATATTGTAGTGAATTTTAACAAAGTTTTGGGATAGCTGCAAGGGATGTGGTGTGGGGAATTGCTGTGCTCTCTGATGCACAGGAAAATGCTGGAGACTTGAGGCAGATGGCAAAAAGCATTAGTTTTGGTTGGCTTTGATTTCTTTGCATATGATTTTGCTTCTTGATAGCTGCAAACTTAGCGGCCTCTTGTAGGGATGGGGGACGCCAGGTGCCCTCTGGGTTAGTTTGCATTGCTGAAAGCTCGTGGTGTTAATTTCCTTGGAATTGGGAAATATAGTACAAAATAAAACATTCCCAACGTCATTATCCTGCTTCTGTTGCACAGCACAACATGCTTATGAGCCAGGGTAATTTATGCTCCTCTTTCCTCTCCTCTTGGTAGCTCTGGGTTCTCTGTTGAGTGTCAGCAATTCAAGAAGGGCTACCTGAGGAGGTGCCTTCTCCTCAGCACTCCTCCCCTGCTGTCAGAGATGAACCCTCCCTGGAGCAGGGATGGGGCTGCACACACTCAGCTCCTGAGCCCTGCTCTCCTCACAGGGGACAGAACTGCTCCTCTCCCTCTGCATGGCTCTTAAAGCTTTTTCTGGCAGCTGGAACTTTTCCAACACAAAGGTTTGCCTGCTAACCAGCCTAACCTCAGCTGTGAGCTGTGGGCACATCCTGCCCTTTACCTGATCCCAGACTCTCTGGAAATCCTGCTGTTAGTTTGCTGGACTCCCACAGGATGTGTTCTACTTTTTAAAGCTCAAAAAAATTGTGAGAGAGAGGGGCTGAGTGCATGGCCTCCATCTGTGTGTTGTAGATCACTTGCCTCAACCATGAAGCAACCCTATCCCCCTGCCCATCACTGAACACATAGTTTCCAGTCCAAACTACTTGACAAATCTGACCCAGACTAGCTAATCATTTCAGGGTGACCAAGACCTCGTATCTGATGAATTTATTATTCAACTGAAGACTCTTTAGTCAAGTTCAAATGTAGAGGGGAAACCGGTGGTTAAGGCAGCAGGGAGGAAGAGAGGAAAAAGAAATATGGTGTTGAATACTAGGGAGGCTGAAATGGGATCCTGATGTGAGCTACAGGACTGGCAGAGCACTTTGGAAAGGGGGTCTCCCTGGTGGAGGACCCCTGTGTCCTGCTTAAGGGGACACCCTTCCACCCCTTCCAGTGGCTTTGTGAAATTGCTCTGTCCTTCCTCTCGTTAATATCTTTCTTTATGTTTTATTTTGAACGATATTTTTTACTAGTCCTTGAAAGCAAACTTTTTTGTCCCTGCTGACATGAGATCAGAGGGACACTTGTGTGAAATGAAAAGGGCAATGTGGACTGCTTTGGAAAGCGGTGATTTGGTTGTGCACTGCGGCAGCCGAGCAGAGCACTGTGTGATTTTGCACTCCCAGGCCACGGTCACCCAGAGCTGCTGCCATCCCCTTGGGCTCCTGCGCTCCTGCCCTGTGCAGAGCCCAGTGCTGGGCAGCAGCGCCTCGGGCACGGGGCACCTCAGGAGGGTGAATGCAATGCATGTCCTGCTCCTGCCTCTGCCCGCTGACAGCCTGCAGGTGAAAGCATTCTGCAGCCCAAATGCAGTAATTCTGAAAAAAATCTCCTCAGCATTTTGATCCAACCATCCTTGGAGCTATGAGCGCCCCTTTTCCACCCAGGCTCACCCCAACACTGCTGCTGCAGCTGGGGGTGACTCATCTGCTTCGCTTTTTTTTTTTTTTTTCTGAGGCTTATAGGTTTGTCAGTTCAGTCCAGCTGAAAAATCAAATATGTATGTCCAGTGTGCTTTTTATCTAGTTAACTAAACACAAATAATGCGTTCTGCCTCTTCACTTTGAAAGCTTTCAAACCTTTCTCTTTTATCTCTGCCTGTATTGTTCTTTAACAACCTGACAGTTGATTATTACATGGTTTCTCTTTCTCCTTTATCCTCTGCCTATAATACTCAATGATTTTTCACTGGGTATCACTCCTAAAGTGCCACCATAAATTCAGAGCTAGGCAAGGTTGGACATTGATATGATTCTTTGATTCTGAAAAATCACAGGTACTTGAGAAGGTGTATCTTCTCTGGGGCACGTAATTTTTCTGGTGACTCGAAACTTGTCTCCAACCCTGCTAGAGAGAAATTTTGGGAAAATTAATCAAGCTGAAATGACATATGCTTACTGCCAGCCATTTTTCTGGCATGTTGTACTTTCTGCTTTTCTGTCACCAAAACCCCATTTCATATCTGTGCAGCCTGATGATAATTAAACTGCTTTAACATTGTTTATTAGCTGCTGTGGGGAGTGTCTTTGCCTGTCATTGCCTGTGACAGGACTGTCCCCAGCAATGAAGTCATGTTGCGTTTGTTCAGCAATGCTCTCATCCACTCTCCCATATACCCAGCACACTGTGGAGGGCATTTCTGAAGCTCCTCTTTCCAAAATGTGAGTTTTAGCCAAAAATGCTGATATTCCCCCTAGACATTTTTGTCTGGTGACACTGCAGGCTGCTGTGTATCTCCTTGCTTATTTGACCAAATTAGAATAAGCTTTCTGACTGAAATACTTGTGAATATTGCAAAAAAACCCATTTCTCTATTTTAGGAAATTTAGTGATCTTACTTTTCTTTGTGCACCTGTGTTGCTGGCCCCCATGACTTTTTCTGCTGTGTTGGGCCCATGCATTTGCAGAGTCATTTCTTGCCACTCCTCAGTGAACAGTTATGTTATGGTTATTGGTTTGCTGATAAAACTGTAATTTTGATGACTAGTAGCCTTTTCCACATTAGAGCTTGAATTTGGGCTGAATTAGAAGCAATAGTCAAAAGAAACAACTTTGTAAAGATCAGGTTCTTTTCCAGCCATTTCCAGCACAGGAATTTCTAACACAACCACTGCATAGCTGCATGTAAAATGTGGACAGAAATATTTGTAGCAATGATGTCAGCTGGAATGAAGTTACGGAATTCCTGCTATGCTGAGACACTAAAATGTGGTTTAAATTAAAACTGAGGCTAAACATATTATTCACTTGATAAGTTTTGTTCTACTCCTCCTCTTGGAATACCCGAAAGCAGGCTGCTATTTCTTCTTTTTTTTTTTTTTTTTTAATTCCTCTAAGGTGACTGATGTTCTCTGAATCAAAATGGCACTTAATATTTGAAATTCACCTTCACTCAGTTGCACATTTGGTCATGTCAATAACACAGTGGTGTTGCTTCTGTTACTTGAATGGCCATGGGTTGTTTCTTATGACTGGGAAAGGGCAAGGAGAGAGGCAGCAGGGAAGTTCAGCCTCTCAAGGAGATGTGATACCAAAACCAGGGTCTTTTGCAACCATTGCTATTTTCCCCCTGGTTGAGGCAGTGCAGGATTCCTAGAGGCATCCTAGAGACCAGAAGGGACTGGCAGCTGGAAAGTTCCTAATCTGAAGGTGGGATCTGGATTTAATTTTCTCTCCTTACAAATGTATGCAGTAATTGGGCACTTGTAAGTGCCTTGGGTGATAAACAGTATTATTGCATCTCTGTCTGGCTTCTTTAAAAGGCTTTTTTCAGGCTGGGACCAGACCTTCTGACTTCCAGTCTGGTTCGAGGCACAGCAGAGTCAAAGGCTTCATCCAGGAGCCTTCATCACCTCCAGCTCCACTGTCATGAGAGGGAAGCGCTCCCTAGGGAAAGTGCCAACGTTGCAAACAACCTTGCATAGTCCCTCCAGAAGCTGATTCAGTGCTCAGTTGCCCTCCCTTGCAGATGAGCAGCTTTTCTGCAGTCCGTGGGTGCTGTGGCCTTTGGGGCTGAGCTGTGTGTGCAGCACTCTGGGCACAGAGGGGTGGCTGTGCAGGGTGCACCAAGGCGCTGCTGTGCTTTGCTGTGCCCTGATTTGTGTGCAGTACGTTCAGCAGATGAATGTTCCTCACTGCCAGATCCAAGAGCCTTGCTGGGTTAACTCCCATGTGCTCTATCTGCAGGAACCACCTCTGGGACTTCCAAATGCCTGCTGCCCTCATGTTGTGTCTTAAACAAATCTGAAGTACATGAATATGTCATGTTGGCAAACTTGGATGCACCATATCCTCACTCTGCCTAGTGGTAAAGTAACTTTTTGTGCTGGCCCTTGAGATGTGAAGTATAAGGGCATGTGGTGTGAAAGGGTGAACCAGCCTCACATTATATTTCACCTTTTCTTAGTCCAGAAATGGTGCAGCTTCTGCCTGCATTGTGCAGTGATAGTCAGGAGCTCACTGGGCTGAACATATCCCCGTGCACTGTTGGGCTTTATTTTGGAGTCCTCGTTCACTTTCTGGGCTCGAAACAAGCAAAGCAAAAAAAAAATGGCTTTCTTATGCATAGATTTGACATGAAATCACTGGACTATTGAAAGTAGAATAAGTAGAATATTTTTATCTTGCCAATCATGTGTCTTGTAAACAGAAATCATTGCTCTCTTGTAGTTTTAGGGCACAGAGAAGGCAATCCTTCTCTGCAGTAAATAAATTACAACTAATGTGGGGTTTCAGCAGGACTTGATGCAGAAGGACTCGCTGTTCCCGGCCCACCATGAGCCTGCCAGAGGCTCCAGAGCAGACCTGGAGGAGCCTGACTGGAGACCTTGGCCCAGGCCAGGCCCTTCAATCCTCCGGCTGCGCTCTGCTGGTCTGGGAGCCAGCAGAGGCACCAGAGAGGGAGCCGCAGGCTGGCGAGGGTGTCTGGGCAAGGAGAGGGCCGGGGCTGAGCCTGGGGTAGCTGATGTGGAGCCGGAGCTCCCTGAGCTCTCCTGGCACCCCAAGGCAGCAGCTCCTGCCCGAGGTGCCCCGATGCAGATGGAGAGCAGGGACACCAAGCCAAGGGACCGTGCCGTGCCAGAGCAGGGACACCAGGAGCACCAGGAGCACCAGGAGCACCAGGAGCACCAGGAGCACCAGGAGCACCAGGAGCACCAGGACCAGGGCGCGGTTTGGTGCAAGTGTGGAGCTGTGGCTGCTGCAGGTGGTGACACCTCTGGCATGGAGGGGGCTGCTCACAGTTCTTTGCTTGGTTTGTCTGGCTGCCCTGCATCTGGAGGCAGACTGAAAGCAGAACTTATGCTTTATATCATCCAGGCTGAGGTGTAGATATTTTTTCCACTAATGTTTCTAACCCTGCGGCTGCTAATAATCAGTTAACAATGAAGTCTTCAGAATTAATTCAGAATAGTGGCACTTATTTATTGCATTCCTTGCTTTTCACACATCATCTTGCTCGGTGGGGCTCTCTGCTGCCTGCGCTGCTTGGAGCAAAGGTGAGAAATCCACACCCTGAGCAGCATGGACAGTTTGTAGTGGAGAATAAATCTGAACCAAAGGACAGCGCTCCTGACTAAACAGAAATTGTGGAAAAAATTCAGAACTGTCATCACTGAGACCAGGGAGAAGAAAGTAAGTAGAAATCTTTCCCTGCAAAACTAAAACTTGTTTGCAGACTTGATAATATTTCAAGGAGATACATTTGTAATTCTACCTGGAAGCCAAAGCAGAAGTTAGTGCATGTGCATCACCTAACCCAAAGCTGCAGAAAAAGGAATTGCCAAGATCAAGAAAAATGAATATCAAAGAAACATAAAGGTTATGCCCAGGGGTCCTGTTCTAGGTCAGAATACTTGTTCTTTGGGTGCAGGGCACAGTTGCTTTCCTCCCCTCTGCCCTGTGCTGGCTTTCCATGCAGAGCAATCCCTGGGCAGCAAGTGTGGGATATCCAGCACAGAGCTGCAGCACAGGCAGAGGGGGATGTTTCACCCCTAATATAATGGGAAAAGGCAACATTTAAAACAAAGACTTTTTTCTTCTTGTTGTTTCACGACAACTTTGCTTTGAAGAGTTCCAGGATGCAAGCTAGTTGTGGGAAGCAGAAAGATACAGATATTTTTCTTCTGGAGTGCTTAATTTATTTTTCATAACCTTGTACCGTTCACTGGTTTTAGTCTTCTGGACTGCATGGTCTGTGTCTCGTTCTCTGCTAGATCTAAATGTGGCTGGTGAGAATTTTGTCAGAGAGCCTTGGCTCTATCTTTGTATTTGTATGCAGCAGCAGAAGCAATGGTGCGCTGTGGGCTGCCCAATACACCTGGTCCTGCCTCAGAGTCTCCTTTCCAATCGAGGATCCCAGCTGGGAAAGGACTCTCCAGGGAGCTGTGAGGGACAGACATCCATTCTCACTGGAAAGCTGTAAGGTAGATTTTTTCCAGTACCAAACTGCTTTCTTTATGCACAGAGAAGATGTGGAGCAGCAAGACCTCAAAGCCATGAAAGCAGAATGGAAGTCAGGCAGCCCCCGAGCTCCTGGGATGGGATGTGTCTGTGTAGGAAGGCCCATGGCTGAGCACCAGGGGTCTGTGGGGCAGCCTGTGATATCACCAGAAGTTACCAACATTTCCAAAGGTCATGAGAACTCCAAAGTTCTTTACACCTTGGCTAAGGCAGCCTAAGGTCTGAGACTCCCCTTGCTGGGTATTTATGAGACACCCCTTGCTCTCCCAGGTAGTCTGGCTGAGTTCAAAGGCACTGCTGCAGTTTCCTGGGCAGGGATTATTCTCAGAAGCAAATCTCCACAGGATCAGGCCCTAGGTGTGCATGATATGATATTTACAATTTGATCTATTTCTATTTTAAATTCCTTCACTTTAAACCTGTAGGTACATTTACTATACAAATTCTGCTTGTTAATATTTTCCTGGAAAAAGCTAAGGGGAAATAAACAACCCCCAAAGCACTGAAATAGAACGGCTGCCTCAGTTAAAAGGATCACCTGGAAGTCCGCAGGCAGAGCTGTCCCGAGAGGCCAGTCTCTGTCCTAGCATGAGATAAAAGCCTCCATGGGCAGACGGGCTCTGCCTGTGCCCAGGAAAGGAGCAAAGCCTGGGTGTGCTGGGTCAGATGAGAACGGGATCTGTGAGCTCAGAGAGCCCCTGAACCAAACCCTGCTGAGCTCAGAGAGCCTCTGAACCAAACCGTGCTGACCCCCAGCCTGGCACTGTGCCCTGCCCACCTCTGGGTGACTGACCTCCCCTCTTGTGTCCCTGCAGGGGTGAAGCTCCTCGCAGGGCTGTGTTGCCTTTGCTGTCCCTCTGCTGCTGTCCCAGGAGCCTTCAGTCCACCCCAGGGGCAATAATCCTGTAGCTGGGCGTTAGAGAGGTGCTTTTCCATGCGTGGGCAGGCACAGACAGGGCTCTCAGGGCTGAGTGGGTCCAGCACAGCACTCCCATCCTCCTGGCACGGCAGGAGCCCTTCTGTGCATGGCTCAACACAGCCCTGCATGGACCTGCACAGACTGATCTAAATCTACCCCTCCTAGCCCAAAACCTCCATGCCATGTCCTGTCACAACAGGCAGGCCCTGGTGAAGTGGTTGTCCCCACCTTTCTTATAGCCTCCTTCAAGTATTGAAAGGTTCCAAAAAGGTGTCCCTGGAGCCTTCGCTTCTCCAGGCTGAACAACCTCAGCTGTCTCATTCTGTAGTCAAGGGAGAGAGGGAGATGTGTATGAAAGGAGCCTTGCTTGGGCCACTGGGATCTAATTTGGCAATTAATTTGGCTGCACCGTGTTCAGTGGAAGAACTCTGTTCCAAAGGGAAGCTGTGTTTGCTGAAGCCATTTGTGTGCTGGCATGTGTTGCGTCAGCTGAGAGCAAATGTGCTGGGTGAGGGCTTGTGATGTGGCTGGTGTGACCACATGTGGGGACTGGGACAGAGGCTAAAGAGCACTCTGGAAGCTAAAGGAAGTCTAAAATCAATTTTGAAGGGACACAAAAATAAAGCTGGTATGTCTGGTTTTAATCTACTTCCCAAGATGAGACTCTGGCTTGTGATTTTGGGTTGCTTTTTTTCTGCTCAGCACATTTTCTGAGGGATTTAAAAAATGGTCAGAAAGCAAATTGTTTCACAATAGTTATTCCTTTTCTTTGTGAGGTAGAGTTTGCTGAGAGTTTATACTCTTCTTTTCATGATAAAAAAAAAAGCTTGAAAATCAAACTCTGTTGGTTATTTTGTGACTGATTATTTTCTAGACAATTCACCTGTATATTACTCAAACTGGTTAAAGAAAACTAAATATCTTGAGGGTTAAAAAAGGACACTTGATGGAACCATAAATGCTTTCCTTATAAGAATATATTTTCTGTAGAAAAATTATTGACAAAAAGAAAACCCTAAAATCCACATGGATTTTTAAAAATTATTGGCTCTTCTTACATATGTGGAGCTGTCTGCTTGCATGTCAGATATACGTGATCATTTTGGTTGCAGTTGATTCATTTAACATAGGAAACAGAAGGGTTAAGGAATTTTTAAAGCTGGTACCTACATAAATATTTTGGCTTAGAAGCAAGCAGCCTTGCTGTTTGGATGTGCACACATTTTCCACATTTTCTCACCATGTTTTGTCTTCTGTTAATAGTCAGCTCCTGTTATTGATGGGAGGCAACATGGGCAGCACCCTGACTGGCTCTTTATGTGGCTGTGTAACTCCAGGCACTGCAGCTCTGGCTGTGCTTGGCTGTCACCCATGCTACGCAGTCAGCAGGAATCCAAAATTACCATGATCGATATTCATCCTTTGTGTTATGACATCTTTTAGGAAACCAGCTGAGTGCTGTGCTGCTCCTTCTAGGCATGGCTTGTACGTGTGGGGAGAAATGGGGTTTGCCCTCTGCATCCTCTGGCAGACAAGGGACAGGAGGGAGAGGGGAGTCAGCCGAACCAGCCCTGCCCTGGCCATCCTGCACAGATTTTAGGGAATGCGTCAAACAGTACTCTTTAAAAGGTGGTGCCCAGGCAGGGAGTTTGGGGAGTTCGTTGTGGGCACAGGGAGAGGAGCTCTGGAGGTTGTCAGGGGTTACAGCAGCTCCCCTTCCTCAGCAGGGACTCCTGCAGGGTCCCCGGGCATGGGCTGCGGGGTGAGATCTGTCCTGCTCGTGCTGCCGCCTGATAAGCTCCGTCCCAGCTGGTTGCTTTCACAAGAGTTATTTTCAGCGGAGCAAGAGTATTAGGCAGCCAGATTAGGGTCTAAGGTTTGGCTATTGTATCTAGAGCAATTAAAGCAATTTCCTTCTGCAGATGTTACTGGGGAACGGCTTGTTGGCTTCACTGGGAGCTGTGCCTGTGGAAGGAATCCCAGGCTCTTGTGGGTAAGATTTGCTTATTGCTTCTCTGCCCCCTGCTTAGACATCTCTTTGAATCCTGTGCCTGCAACATATTCAGAGCTCCAGTCTCTTGCAGATGTCCTCTGTCCAGAACTGGTGCTGGCTGTAGACTTTCCAAGGTTTGGGAGCAAACACAAGAGTCTTGGATTGGAGTTACACCCTCCTGTCCAGCCTCTGGAGATAACAGGCTGTCCATCAGCCATTTGCACATATCATGCTAAAGAATACAAACCTGGAAGACCATCTCCTGGTTTTTCTTCTTCCATCTTCCCTTTCAATTGCAAGTTCTGCTCTGATGAGCAAATCTAAATCCCACTGTAAGCAAGGTGCTTTTCTGTTGGGTTGGCAGCCCTTCTGAGAGATATGGATTCAACATGCAGTCCCCAGTTTTGGAAGGGTTATCCTGGAAGTCCAGGTTATTTCTAATAGCTGGGCAGCTGTGAACCAGGTAGGATGACAGTATCTCCCTGGAAATGTCCCACATTCATGCTTTTACGTGCAGTGCTGTTGCAGAAATGCCTGTGGCTGTGGTGAAGAAGGAGCAGGAGGAGAGGTAGGGCACAGACTAAGCCCATGTGCAGTCCTAACGAAGCAGCCTCTGTGGCAAAGCACAGCCCAGGCTTGGTCCTGTGTGCCATCCCCATGGTCCTGTGTGCCATCCTTGGGTCCCGTGTGCCATCCTTGTCTCCTGTGTGCCATCCTTGCTTGCAGCTGCATGACTGCACCAGGGCTTTTGGTATGCATAAGTGAACACATAGCCATGGAAAACTCCTCTCCTTAAAATTGATCTCACTTTAGGGGTGGTCTCCCTGAACATGCCTTGAGCTTTGGATGAAGCCTGTTTTTCCTCCTGTTCTGGAATATTTATACCTTTCAAACTGATGCTGTTTCAACCACCTCCTGAAACGCAGCTTTGGTTTTCAAAAGCCAACTGCTGGGGAGGTTGTTTTGGTTTCCCAGCACACAGTGCTCTGTCTGCCTCTGCTTTGTCTGCCCCTCTGCCCAACCCGGCCATGTGGCTTGGGATTCATGCCCTGGTTGGAGTTCTCTCATTTAATTTTCATGCATCATTTATAGCTTTCTGTGGTGATTTTGTGAAGTGAATGTATGTGGTTAATGCAGGGGGCTGACTGGGAGCCGGTCATGCAGCTGTGACAGAATGGCTGCTCCCTGCCTTTGTCATTATTTTCTGTACTTGGAGTGTGTTGGTGAGAAACTGCTTCTGGGCCGAATATTCAGACTTTAAACTTGATTGCTTCCCTGAGGAAAAAAAAAAAAAAAGGATTGCCTTCCCTTTCCTGGAGATCTGGAGAATTTCCTACACGCGATTCTGCCCTTCAGGCAGACGGGGTGCAACTGAGCAGGGAGACCCTGAGGTGGTTAATTTAAGAGAGTGCAGGGCTCTGCTCCTGTGAAATGATGGTGACTCCTGAAGCCAAGCCAAAAACCAGCATCCAACTGCCAGCAGGGGTTTGCACAGGAAACCTGCCTTCTGATGTGGGCAGCTGCACTCACAGCCTTTGTGCTGTGCCCTCCTTTGGGCACGCTGTGTGGCCTTTGGTGGGAAAAGGTAGGCTTGGAGGGGAGCTGGTGGAGAGGTCTGGAGGTATAGTTGAGAGCAGCTGTCCTCCTTTCCCCACCCTTTCCTTTTTCTTGGGCCAGCCCATTAATTTCACAGATTTATTTGATCTATTTAATAGATTTGCTTAGGCTGGGTGACTTCCTGCAGTGTCTGCATTTCTGGTTGCTTGTATTAAGTTGTTTGCTGGACTGATGCATATAACATCAGCTTAGAAGTTACTAACAAGGAGAAGAGAACAAGAGAACCTTATTAATTTCCATCTGGTTTGACTGGCAGCACTTGGAAATGGTAGAGGAACTGTGTCCAGTCTGAATTGCCACATGTTCATAGGCTTGTGCCACCACTGGAGAGGCGATGACCTCGAGCAGGGGTAGCCAACCAACCACCATGGACCTCAGAACACGGGCTATATATGAATGGATGAGTTTGATTTATTTTTATTGGGCCAGTTCGGTGCAAATCATGCCCCTGGGATCCACAGAGGTTGGGCACCCCTTGCAAAAAGGATCTTCATGCTTGTTAGGCTTGGAGCTCTGACAAGGATATGCAGGGTGTACTGGGGTGAAGGATGGGGAGCCTGAGTCCCTGTGAGCCAGGATGGAAACTGGAAGTGATATTTAGAACAGGGTTTCCCCCCAGGATAATGTCTGACTGGAAGGTTTAAACACAGACTTGCAGTAATAGCTTTGAAGACAACCCAGAGGTGGTGCTTCATCCATGAGATTTGGGAATGAAAATCCTTTTGGGAAGGCAAGAGGTTAGCAAGTACATCCAATCTGTCTGCTGGATGACATGCAGTAAAAGCTGGACTGGGATCCAGAACATAAAGCAGTGATAAGGAGACATGTTATGACCTTGTCTGCTGTTAGCAGCTTACACAGCCTGCCAAGGAAAAACCAGCCTGCATTACAAGAGCCATATGGTATTTTACTAACTCAGTGTATAAATCCCTAATACAATTAGAAAATCCAAATTCCATGCTGAATTAGAGCCTCTATGTTGCTTTATCTGGAGGAATTTCTGGATCACTCAAGATTGTTGATATCAGGAAGGTATAAAATATATATGAACGGACAAGGGAAGGGGTCTGTCAGCTCCTGCAGCAGCCCTTTTTCTGGCCTCTGCTGTAAGAAATGCTCTTTCTGGCTTGTGTGGGCCCTCAGGAGCTGCCTGGAGCTGGCCCTTAGGAGCTGCTGCTCAGCCTCATGGTAGCAGTCATCTGTTTTATCAGGGAGAATTTGTGCAGGATTCCTGAGCGAGGTCAGCATTTCCATAGGAGGCCATCAGGAGCTATTGCTAGTAGAGTAGGGTGAGGAGGAAGAAAGCCTTGTACTCTCAGCCCTCTCCCACCTGTTGGATTTGTCTGGATCAGACAAAATTGTGAGTGCAGGAGGGAAAGGGATGCCTGTGGTGTCTGGGGAAGGCTCTGAGCATGCCAGCTCCAAATGTGCTCAGGCCCAGAGCAGGGGGTGCCAATGGTGATGGGTATTGAAAAGAAGTACTGGGGGAGGACTGGGCAGATTTGGGACTGTCTGGCTGAAGACAGACTTGTGTGATGCAGCCAGTGGAAGGGCAGAATGTCCAGAGCAGGTTCCACATGCTGGGATCATCCCTCTGAATATAGATCTGTCCTTAGTCTTATCACCTCTTTTCCTGTTTTGGCCTAGGCATGTTTGTCCTGATGTTACCTGGGTCTTCTCAAAAAAAAATTTCTGTCTTTTTTCCAGTATATGAACCTCTTCAAGAGATACCACTTCATTTGCAGATGAGAAGGGAAATGATCACATTATCAATGAGCCACTGAGCTCTCTGAAGGGACGTGGCTGTGCTTAATGGTATCAGTATTGAGGGACAACCTTGAAGCAGGCTGGGATGTGTTCTCCTTTCCCCTGCGGATATTGCAAGTATCTTCTCCCTGCCTCAGTTTCTTCCTGTCACAGAGCTGGCTGGGGACATGTCCTGCCCTGCTTGTGCATCTCACAGAAAAGTTGCATTGCTCTTATTTTCTTTGCTGTAAAATGACAGACAGGCACTCAGTGAAGCAACCTCCCTTTTACCTGTGTTGGATGGAACATAGCTTTTATATGGATGGTTGTAGCTGTTTAAGCTGGTCAGATGCCTTGTACAACTACACAAAGCCATTTTTTGGCTGTGCCCTCTCCCTTTTCTATGCATGCCTATTTCCAAGTGAGTTGCTCCGTGCTGGAGCATGCAATTGCAAAGTGCAGCCCTGGCTCTGCTGGAAGAGACCCTGAGCTGGGAAGGATTCCCCCGGGGCTGGGCAGGTGCTGGTTCCTGTCAGTTCAGAGCTTGGAGGAGGCAGGTGCCATGGGGCAACGTGTGTGAATGTACTTTCAGCAAGAGCTGGATCCTGCGGGTGGCACAGCGCGGAGCTGAGGTGAGTGCTGTGTCCCTGTGCCCCACAGCCCGGCTGTGCTGCCAGCAGGATGGGCTCATCCTGCTGTGACTCCAGCTGTGTCACCTCTCGCGGTGAGTGCTGTGTGCCTGTGCCCCAGCAGTGATGGGCTCACCCTGCTGTGACTCCGGCTGTGTCACCTCTCTCACAGCAGCCCACGTCAGGGTGGGGTGAGGGTGATGCTGCACCACTTTCCCCCACTTCTGCAACTCTGGGCATGGCAGGCGCAGGCATCGGATTAGGGGCAGTGACTTCTTTCTTACTGTGACCATCTGGCAGCAGGCTTCTGTGCACCACCTGCATTTGTTTTGAAGGTAGGAACAGCAGTAATGCATGGGTTACCTGAAGTTTTCATCAAGATGAGACTTTCAGAAGCTTATTTGTTGTAGCTCCTATAGTAACTACTGCTTGCTCAGAGCTGAGCCCATAGTCAAACTGTCTCACTTTTTTATTTTGAAAAACTTGAGAAAATTTTAAGTGCTGTTACAACTCTGGAGCACGAATAAAAGTATATACACATACAATCAGGGATGAAATTGCTGAAAGCTCCTTCAGTGAAATGGCCAATATGGTGGCAATAAATTCAGAGGAAATGGACATTATCTGCTGATTGACCTTCTGGAATGTTAAACAGCTTTTGCTTTTGCCTTGAGGCATCTGGCTGCCTGACATGGTCAATTATCCTATGATAACATCAACTTCATTGGGTCTTATTGCTTCATTATGAAACTGCTTTAGCTGATAATTCACTGCGATTAGCAGGCAAATATTCTTGAGAAGGGAGATAACTCCTCGCCCACAGTTTGGCCTTGGAGCTGTGCAGTTTATGTGCCTGCAGTGCAGAAGGCAATGATATGGGGAAGGTCCTTTCCTGCTCCTGAGATCTTCTCTGGCAGCAGTGATGCTGCTTCCCCTGTTTCCCTCTCTCAGCTTCCTATTTCCTCCATGGTTGCTTGGCAGAGATGCAGCTTCTGTTGAAGAGCAGTGAGGAGCTATCCTCTCTCTGCCACCCACTGATGTGCATCACCACATTATGGGTGTCAGTGTCCATGCGGATAAATTACAGGGCCCAAATTCTGCAACCATGTGGTGCTTGTGGGAGTCAGAGATTTTAGGGGCCCAAACACTCTTACATGGTGAATATAGTCCACGTGTATGTGTCTCCTTGGCATCTTCCTTGTGCCCTGGGACCTGCCCTGGGCACGGAGTCACCCCAGAGCAGGGACCTGGCCAGTCCGGGGGTCCGGCTGTCCCCAGCGCCAAGGGCAGCCCAGCTCCCGGGAGCACCCAGCGGCGGGCAGGCTGGGCCGGGCCGGGCTGGGCCGGGCCGGGCTGGGCTGGGCTGAGCTGAGCTGAGCTGAGCAGAGCAGAGCAGAGCAGAGCCGAGCCGGGGCTTTGTCTGTGGGGGGAAGACAGCGAGGCTCCAGATGGGGGCAGTGGGAAGGGCAGATCAGAGGCTTCATGCGCTTTAATGTGTGCCGGTTGCATCCCCGTGAGCTCACTGTCTCCAGCCCGGCTCCGCGGCCCGCCCGCCGAGCGCTGCCCGGGGATCCATCTGCGAGCGCCGGCTGCAGCCGAGAGCACCGCGGAAATCACCCCGTGCTGCAGGGACAGCTCCCCAGAGCTGCTGAAATGCTGCGATCACTGCGGAGACCCCGACCGCAAGGCTGTGAAACGCTTCTTCCCGCCTGCAGGCACCATTCACCAACGGCTGCGTTCGGCGAAATGGAGCCCTGACATCCGGCTCCTGCCCATCCGAGCATGGAGACGCAGCAGTCGTGAGGGGGAAGGAGCTGTTTAACACAGATAACTGATAAAACAGCAGCTGTGCTGTTTCAGCTCATGCGTCACTTCAGAGGTGGCACACTGGGGTCACCGTGCAGGTCCAGCCCCCCGAGCCCACCCCAGTTCCATCTCTGCACTAATTCTGGGGTACCAAGCCCAGGCAAACAGAGCCATCCCCTTTGCTGGCAGCCCCCTCCTGCTGTCCCCCCTTCGAGCCCCAGGCTGCGGGAAGCAGCCCCAGGAGGGCGGGCTGGGGCACAGGGGTGGCACATGCCTGCACAGGGGACGGGAGGCGGTCCCTGCCCTGCTGCCAGCAGCTAGGCAGTGCTTCGGAGGCTTCTGCTTCTCTGTCTTTTCCCCAGGGAGAAGCAGAAGTGAAGATGGACGGAAAATCTTTCTAGAGTAGAGAGCACTGATTGCTTCTCTAGGCGTGTGCTGTCCTGACATTAATTGCCTATTAATATTGTCTTTTTTGGGCTTCTTTGCTTCCTCCCCTTAAGCAATGTGGCTTTGGCTCCCAGTGCTGCTTTCTATGGTGAGAACACCTGAACACAATGCAGAGGTGTTGGGTCACCCCAGAGCTGTAGGGATGCCTGGTGGGGAGGTGGCTGGGGTTGCTCGGTGCTGCCCCTAGACCCTCTGACCTCAGTTTTGGATCTGGCTGCTCATGCCTTGATCAAAGGGATGGAGCTCTGGCTTCCTGGTGCCCCCACCTTCAGAGATGCCACCTAGGGCCTTTGCCAGGTGGGCCTTGGCCCTGTAACTGGTGAGGACACCTTGTGCTGGCTCTTCCCAGTGCAGACTTTGGTGTCCTCCAGGTGCTGGGCAGAGCCATGGGTGGCTGGATGGAGGCAGCTTTATGGAGCATGACTAATTGTTTTGTTGTGCCTTTCAGGCCCTGAAGGTGGGCTCAGGCTCTGAGGATGCGGGATCAGAAAGAAAGGGAGTGAAGCAGGACCACTCAGAGCAGCCTTGGGTTTGGCTTTGTGGTCACAGGCAGGACATGGATGAACCGTTTTTAGAATTTCTGGATGTTTTCCTGTCCCTCACCCACATTCTTCTGTTTCTAGTTCGGGTTTCTTATTTTCTGATGTTTCACTGACAGGGCAGATGTGCCTCTCTGGGACGGAGGGCACTGCATCCCAAGCTGGGCATTGCTGTGCCATGAGGTGCGCTGGAGCCAGGGGCGTTTGATCCCCCTGCGTCTGCTCCAGCCTGGCTCAGCCCAGCTGATCAGGGCCTCCTCTGCACCCTGTGGGAGGGTAAAACACCTCTGCCCTGTGGGAGGTGTAAAAGGGAATGTGTTGGCACGTGGCAAAGTACAAATGAGAGGAATGCTGCAGTTTGGATGATGTCCTTGTTGTTCAGTCAAAACGGTTTGATAGCAGAGATGGGGAAATTATTTAAATGCAGCTGATTTGAGAGACACAAATAGAGGGAAGGAAGGTGTTTTGCCTGGATGATGATGCCGTGGTTTTGGCCATACTGGGTCCAGTACACAAAAAGCTGAACTTAAAGCAGCCCACAGGGAAGACATTGCCAGCACCATACCTGGCATCTCCCATCCGTGCCATCCTCCTGCTCAGGACACTGTCTCCCTACACGGGAGGCACACAGAGCTCCAGTCCCCGTGCTTGGGGTTTCTAAAGCCACAGCAGATCCTGCCCCGGGGAAGCTGCAGCTGCTGGGGCTTGGGATGGGCCTGCAAGATGGTTTAAATGGAAAGCTAAGACAAGCTCAAGCAAAAAGGCAACAGCAGAAGAATAGGAAACCTGTAAAACCTTTGAGCCATGTTATTTGCTAAGCTGATAAAAGGTAAAGTGCATAAATTTATGGAAAGGGGAAATCCCTGCTGTATTCATATAGACTGATTATGGTTTGACAGTTAAGTAAATATAGTTCAAAATAAGACCAGTTTAAAGGGAATCTGAGAACGTAATGAGTCTCAGAGAATTGACCGGATAGCTTTCATTTGAGATTACAAAATCACAGTGTAATATAATGTTTAAATACAAATGTGGCTTCGATATTACATAAAATAACCAAACTGAGATAAAACCACTGATCTGTCCTAGCATCAGCTGGTAATCTTATTACTCATTTAATACAGGCACATGTGTTATGATCACCCTTTTCCACTAACTTGATGGGCCAAGGGAAGCAATGAAAAAAATATCAGAAAGGGAGCACATGTTACTTTTAAAGCTCACCAAGCTGCAAAGCCTGCTGTAAAGCAAAACCTGGCAGCCCAGGCTACACTGCGCTGCCAAAATGTTGTCACCCTGGCCTTGGATGGGGCAGGAGGGAGGTCTTGATTTTGGGTGTTTGGAAGAGGCTGGGAGGATGCTTCACAGTGCTGGTGTCAGCCTTCATGTAGCATGGGAAAGACTTTGTGTTCCTGGACAGGGAACATGACATTGAACTCTTGAATTCATTGTAGAAGGAAGGGAGGTGAGAGGGGTGGAGGAGTGCAGTGGCTGCTGGTTTTCAGAAGGAAGGCACAGGTTTTCAGTCTCTTGTGGTACCTGTGGCTCTTGGGCTGAGACACAGTGCAGACACAGTGAGACACAGTGTGTGCAGTGTGTTGGGACATGGTGCATCCCCACAAGGGATTCATCTGACACTCTGTTGCATCCTTCCACATGGCTTGAAGGGGAGAAAGTGAAGAACTTACTGCAGTTTTGTGGCTTTGGTCTGTCAGTGTTGTTATTGGGAGATTGAAAAGTCTCCCTTGTTTGGCTGCCAGATTTGCCCAAGTGAAACACTGCTCTAACAGAGTCTTCCTGGCTGCAGCATCATGGGAGGATGCTGAGGAACGTGCAGGAGGAGCAAATGCTCCCAGACCCATCCACAGCACCTCTAAGGGGGCAGATGTCCACGCCAGGAAGCCAGGAGGAAGCAATGAGCAGTGAGCATCAGGAGGTCAGGGGAAAACGGTTACAAATGAGTAATCTAAATTGACTATGTCCTTTTTCAGTGGAGTTTCTGCCCAAATGGTCACCACTTATGTCAGTGTTCTGGGGTGAGAACCATGTTTTGTTCTCTCATGTTTTGTTCAGGCTCTCTTAAACCAGAGGCTACAGCTGGCAACGGGCCCAGCACGAGGGATGCTGGTTCAAGGCACCTGCAGGTGTGGTGCAGTCAGGACGCTGCTGTTGCTCCTCTGGACCATTTCTCGTGTTGTGTGGGAGCAGTGGGCAGTGCTCTCAGTACTTGGGCATCCTGCACTCTCCCACTGGTGTGGTCATCATCTGGCTGCCTCGGCAGAGGCTCGGGGGTGAGGGCTGGGGACTCCTGGTCACACCCCAAGGGCGTTGCAGATCTCAGAGTGTTTTTTGCAAAACATGCCAAGATGGCTTGGCCCAGGGAAAACAAATACCTTCACATCCATGTTCACAGCCAAAATGATTTGCTTAGCTTTGAATTGTAGCCCAAATGTTTTGAACTCTGGGATAATGCTGCTCAGCAAACCCAGTACCTGAAAGGCCTCTTTTATGTGACTATTACTTTGGTGACCAAAGTGCCAGGGTTTTACAAGAGCTGCTTATCCTTTGATAAAACAAAATCAGTGAATTTATGCTGACAGCTTCAGATGCTGTGGAAACCTGAGCAACCTTTCACCAGCATATGTTTCTTGCTGGATTCTTCCTCAAGAACAAACCACAGAAGCATCTTTAGTAATTTAATGAGCAATAAAGGAAACTATAAAAAACCAAGGATAATTAAATGCAATGATAGATTTTAGCACCCTAAATGGTTACCAGAAGTGCTTAATCAAAACTAAGGTTTCTGCTAGGCAGAATGAATGGTTCTTTGTTGCCCCATAATAGAAAGCAATTAAGAATAAAATGCATGGAAATATTTAGGATACGTTGGAATAACAGAATCGTTAAAAACCATCACAGCCTGCCTTGTAATGCCCTTCTGATGCTTGAATAAAACAAAGCAAAATTAGGAAGCTATTTTGTATATTGCCTTGATCTTTGTTTCACCTTTTGAAAATATTTATGAAGAGTGCTTTAAGAATTTGGCTTCTAATTTTTTGATTGGGAAGAGAAAAAATAGATTGACAATGCTAGAGGTTAGTCAGGGATGTGATTTTTTTTCTTTCAGCCTCCTGATGTGGGAGGTATATCCCAGAGCATGAAACATTGGCTGCCTAGGCAGAATGAAGGGTGATGTGTGTTTGTGTGTGTGTGTGTGCTGTCAGGGTGGAGGGTACACATACTCCAGCCTTGCTGCTGCTCTCATTTCAGCAGGAACAGGAAACTAAGGAAGGCACCAGAATTGCCACAAATTCTTTCTTAATATAACAGTGTTTTGGAAAATCTGTGGATTAATGAAACATTTTCATGCAATGGTATGAAGCTAATTGTTTACACTAAGCCACATTTGCTTCTGTGATTTGCCTTAATTGGTAAATTCTTTAGCTTATAATTGTCATAGAGTATTAAAGAAGTGAGGAAATATGGAGAACGTCGAGGCAATCCTGTGCAGATGATGCTCAGGTGTGCTTCAGGGTGACCTAATCAGTAGAGTCAGGCACTCATTCCTCAGGTAAAAAGTGCTTGGAATGATGTGTAAGAATTGTGTGGGTTGCAGTTCTGGCAGTGCATGGCCCGATCGTGCCCTCGCTGCTGCAGGAGCCCTTCCCGAGTCCGGGAGGGAGGGACGGGAGGGCTGCAGAGAGCCCAGAGCCCGGGAAGGAAGGAAGGGATGGGAGGGCAGGGCACGGGGCACAGCCCGGGAACGGGGATGGGATGGGAAGGCACAGGGCAGAGCCCGGGAGGGAAGGATGGGATGGGAGGGCAGGGCACAGGGCAGAGCCCGGGATGGAGGGATGCAATGGGAGGGCAGGGCACAGGGCAGAGCCCGGGAGGGAAGGATGGGATGGGAGGGCAGGGCACAGGGCAGAGCCCGGGATGGAGGGATGCAATGGGAGGGCAGCACACGGGGCACAGCCCGGGATGGAGGGATGCAATGGGAGGGCAGCACACGGGGCACAGCCCGGGTCTGAGCCGTGCGGCGCAGGCAGAGCGGCCCCAGCGCTGTCAGAGGTGCGGTGGAACCAAAGCGCTGCGCTTCAAAGGTGCCCCGTGTCCGAGGCGGCAGAGCTTTTTCAGCAGCGATTAGACACGAAGGAAGGTGAGGGGCGGAAACGCCGGGCCGCGCCCCCGCAGCCCTTTGTGCTCCCGCCGCAGCCCCGGCCTGCCGCTGCCCGGCCTTTTTGCTCGTATTATTCGCACCGTCTCCCTGACAGGCGTAGTAATATATCAAGCTATCTCAAGCTGGGACTGTTTGAATGAGATTAAAAAAAAAATATTAAGAATGAGATTTAAAGTGTCTCAGCAAAGGCTGGTGCTGCAAACTGCCGCTTCAGGAGGGTGCAGGGATGGAGGAGCCAAAATTGCTCCAGGGAGATGGAGGCTGCCCTCGGGAGCTGCACCGACCTGTGCCCTCGTCATTTAATACAAGTTGTCCAAGAGTGTGTTTACAATCAGATAGGACTCTCCTTCTGCTGCATTTAAAAAGGACTTCTTTTACTTTGACTCAGCAACTATTCTGATGGAAGGAAGAACATCATCCTTTAAGGTCTAGTTAAATGTTTTCAGCATGAAAACCCCAGGCAATATCTTTATATTCTGCTGCAATGATATTTCATAGTCTCATATGCCCAGTGGAGTTGTATCCTGGATCACTAACACTGGTCAGAATCCAGCCACATTTTAGTGAGGGGAGGAGGGGGTGCCTGCAGGAAAGAGAGGGAGGGAGGGAGGGAGAATAATCAAATATTCTCCTTTTTTAAAAATTTAGGCTTATTTGTTCTTAGTTTTACTTATGACTACTCACAAAATGTTTTCATAAGAGTATCTATTCTTGATGCTATGTAAAGATTGGCAGTCTGCAGCATCATAAAGAAAACGTATCTGAAACACTTGCTCAATGGAGTCTCAGAGGCACCAGGCTGTCCAAAATTGTTAATGCAGGCAGGCTGCTACCAAAGAGGCTTTTGCAGCTCCATCAGATGTATTAATTTTGAAGGGTGTTTCTTTGAGTATTAAGCCTTTCTCATGCTGCATGCTGTTGGCACTCTTTTGTCTTACAAACATTTTAAAATTTATCCCAGGACACTTCAAGTTGAGGCTTTCTCCTTTTTTGGGGGAGGATTTTTTTTTTTTTTTTTGAACACTGCCTGTTTTTGTCTTAACTCAATAAACGAAGAGCGGATGAAGGGCTGAGTGAGAATTTCAATCTCCCTGCAGGATAGTTTTGGAAAAGATTATATGGAAAGAAGAAAAACAAAAGCACATGTGTTGAAAAATATGCATATTTTACATCACCATTTTGTATGGTAAAAGGGGCTGTTTTGTGCGTATTTTCAAGATGTAGAGGGAATAAAATTATTCAAATATTTTGGCAACTCCTGCAAACTAATTTTTTTTTTTTTTTTGTATATCATAAAGCACTTGCTTAGCAGCTGGGTAGGATAGTAATTAAAAAGTAGTCGGTTTGCCAGTGGTCATAAAAAATTTCCATGGTTACTGAGGTAGTGAACCTAAAGAACTCAAAATACATTCAAAAATAATTTTCTTTGAAATGAAAGCAGAGGTATATTGACTGCTGTTTAAGTTTATTGTTTTAGGAAAACTGGGACTGGCTCTGGTGCTGGTGCAAGCAGAACCAGTGACCCTGCAGCTGGTAGCCCACGGGGAGCCTGTTCCTTGTCTCACACTCTGTGTGAGTAGATTGCCCAGAGGAGTGTGGCTGCCCCATCTCTGGAAGGGCTCAGGACAGGCTGGACACCGGGGCTCGGAGCACCTGGGTTAGTGGAAGGTGACCCTGCCCATGGCAGGGGGTGGGAATTAGAGGATTCTTAAAGTCGCTTTCAACTCATCCTGTTCTTCTATGATATTGGCAGTCTTTGAGGTTTCTTGGGGTTACCATAAGGATCTGGGCCAGATATTAGAATCTTCACTTTTGGCGTCAAAAATGTGATAGGAGAAACAAAAAGTTTTTTTCATGAACTATATGCATTCTTCAGAAAGAGCTGTGTGATTTCCAAGCTCAGCTGATGAATCAGGAGAGCTGAAGCCCCATCCTCCCTGGTGTCTCATGCACATCAGGCAGAGGCTGCTGCAGGCGGGTGCTGAGGGCTCTGTGCCCATGGGCTGCTCTCCTGGAGGGAAGATCTCAGCCTCCAGGGTGGTGATTCATGTCTGAGAGGAGCTGGAGGAGCTGACATGGAAAGGCTGCCTGCTCAGTGTCTCCTCTACAAATAGTGCTATTAAATTTGACTTTTAAAAGCACTGAAAAGTCCTGGGAGATGAGACGTGCAGCCAAGAAGCACTTATGGCTGGGCTGTGTCTGCCTACCAAGGTGAAATGCTGGAGCATCTGCTGCTCAGCTGCTCTGAGGCTGCTGTGGAGCCCCGAGAATCCACAACCCCCTCAGTGCTGCAGCAGGACCTGTCCTGCCTGTCTGCCCTGCGCTCAGCTCCAGGCTGCCCAGAACCCAGTGTATCCACACTAATCAACAACACCTTGGTTTAATGTATACTGAAAGAGGTTTGCCATGCTTTACACATGAAGTGCTATGGGAACAATGTATTAATGTTCTTGAGCAAAGTCTATTTGGGCAGGAAAATGCCAACAAAGTGTGACCAAATCCATGCAAGAAGGACATAATTCCTTTTTTTCCAACTCAGCAAAGCTGTCCCAATGCCAACACGATGAGAAGCATTGAAGGCTCCTAAAATATAAAATGAAACAGCCAATCTTAAATATTCAAGTTCACCAATTTTTTGCATTTCCTGATGGTGAAATAGCAAGCAGCAATTTCTGCTCCTTTCTTCACAGGCCCTGCATTCCCTTGAAGGGATTGAGATTCATGGACTAGAAGGTAACAGATGGGAAATGTAGAGAACTTCAGATGCAAGAAGGGTACCGGTGTGTGATTATTAATGTAAATATAAAAACATCAGTACTGCACAAATGTCATATTTCAACAGAGACAGCCCTGGCTGTTTGGAGTTGGCAGTTTGCTTTCCAGCTTCTTTACACCTTGATTTTCTCAGACTTGTGTTTTGAGTACTTAGAACTGCAAGACCAAGTACTCTGCTGCTTCTCTAGCAAACACCCCTGCATGAGGTGGCAAAAGATATTGGGGGGAGAGAGATGGACTCATTCATCTTCATGCCTTCTCCTATAAAACAGGAAAATCTGTGAGTTTTGTCTAAGGAAGATGCTTGTAGACAGAATGATTGTTAATGTACCACTCTCTGAGGGTAAACAGTTTCTTGATGTTCACCTGGAATTCTCATTTATCTTGCTGTTTTGCTTCTCTCTCCCCCCTGGGGAGCATACACGGGTTTCCGTGTTCATCTCCTCTGAGCTGAGCTCCTGGGAGGTTGTTGAAGGCTGCTGCTGCTGCAAAGGCCTGCGGGGCTGGGCGTGGGCTGTGGGTGCTGGGGCACACCAGCCAGAGGTGCTGAGCCTTGCACCTGTGTGTCCCACGGGTGGATGGAGCTGGAGAGGGCAGAGCTGCGTCCTCGGGGAGCACTGGGCTGGGGGGGGAGCTGGAACCACCTGCAAGCCCCCTCCCCAGCCCGTGCTGAGGGACATGGTGCCCTGTGCTGTCCCAGCGTGGCTCTGCACAAGGGCACCTCTGGAGACAAGGCTTCTCAAGAGCAGCACGGTGAAAAGCAATGCTGCTGGTACCCTGCTGCTCTCCCGGGAATCAGGCACATCTTGGGAAGCACAGGCACAGCCTGCAGTGGATTTGGTTGCCCGTGTTGTCATCTCCTGTGCCATCTTTGGTGCAGCTCAGCAGAACGAAGGGATGAGCCTGGGCTGGTCCCAGCTCCTGCCTGGTAGGTGTTTCTGTGCTTGTAAGGTCTCATAAACTGAGGGGGCAAAGCCATTTCTTTCCTTTCCATTCCTGTGCTGCTTCCTGAGGCCTATTTCTCCCACAGTTAGCTCCTCCTGCTCCCATCTTTCCCTACTCTCTGGCAACTGTGTGGCTTTTGGCAAAAGGAGTCCCCAGATAACTATTTTGTATACACAAACCATGCGGCTTTAATGGAACTACCTCAACCCTGGTAGTAAATAATTTATAGGAGGCAGTAAATAAAATATGTTTCTGTGCTCTAAAAAAAAAAAAAAAAAAAAAAAAAAGAGTTGTCTGACTGCAATGCCTGCTGTGGGGGAATGAACCCAGAACTTGCCCCACTACAGAGATCCTGGCCAGGAATGGGACCTGCTGGGCAAAGCATCCAAGCCCAGAAGAGCTTGGATGGGAAGGGGAGTGCTTCAGAAAAGCTGTGGTCTGGGCAGGGGTCTGGGGAGCCGCCTGCTGACTGCCTATGGTGTGTCCGTCTGTCTGTCCGTCCATCCCGTGGGGCATTTCCGAGGTTGCCTCCCGGTAGCCTTGACCGTGAAACCCGAGCCCGCGCCGCTTGACCTGAATTTCCGAGGCACCCGCTGCAGCCCTCGTGTCACCGAGCCCCGATTGAAACCCGACCTCTGTCACTAATGGCATTAACGGGAGCTGCGGGCCGGGCCGGCGGCCTGAGGGTGCCCGCGGCGCCTGGGAAGAGATGCTCGGAGCGGAATGCGGGATGCGGGAGGGCGAGGATGGACGGAGGGCGCAGCGCGGGGGATGCGGGGTGCGTGCAGGGGAGGATGAAGGGTGTCCGAAGGGATGTGGATGGAGGGGAGCCTGAGGGGGAGCATCAGGGTGATGTGGGTGCCTGGGATTGAGAATGAAAGGTGCGCAGACCGGGAGGAAGAGAGGGATGCATAAGGGGGATGGCGATAAGAGATGCCTGGGTGGGAAGATGAAGGGTACCCCGAGGGTGATGGGTGGAGGGGTACCCGGAGGGGTGTGAGAGATACTGGGTGAGATGGTGAAGGGTACCCCGAGTAGGGAGGGGTGCCTGGAGGGGTACACCAAGGGGGATGAGGGGTGCCCGGGGCATGCACCGCTGGGCATGCAGGATGCTGGCCGGGGGCACACCGGCGGTACCCAGAGGGTGATGGATGGAAGGGTGCCCGGGGCATGCACCGCTGGGGATGCAGGATGCTGGCCGGGGGCACACCGGCGGTACCCAGAGGGCCGTGCACGGAAGGGTGCCCGGGGAGCGGCTCGGGGCCGGCCGCGCCTCCCTCCCTTCCCGAGGGCTGCATCCCCCTCGCGGTCGCGGCTCCTCCGGCCAGCCCGGCCCGGCCCGGCCCGGCCCTGCCCGGGAGCCGCAGCCGGTCTCCCGCTGGCGTGGGGAGCTCGGGCCGCGGGAGGCGGCAGCGCAGATTTACGATGCGGGAGGACAGAGCGTGAAAGCAGTATATCATCATCAGGTTGGGCTGAAAGAAAGAAAACATATCTTCAACAAAAAGAGGGGCTTCGCAATTCAACTGCGTTGTTAGGACAACGCAAACTATCCTTGAAATGATTAGTTCCACTTCAAAGGCATTTACATTCAACAGGGGCAGACGAAGCCTCTTTTTATGTCGCCAGAGGAGGAGGAAAAATAATAATAATAAAAAAATAGCAAGGAGGAGGTGGGGAGGCTTTGTGCTAAGAAGAGTCATATGTTTGCTTCTTCTATTTATTTTTCCTCATTCAGGGGCGCTTGTGTAGGACAAACACAGCGCTGGCAGCCGCGGGGCTCCGCCGAGGTGGCGAGGGCTGGCCAGGCCGGCAGCTCGGGGCTGCGCTTGGGCTCCCCCGCCCATTCCAAAAGAGAAGTGAAAACACAACAGGGAAAAAAAAAAAAAAAAAAAAAAAAAAAAAAAAAAAAAAAAAGGAAAAAAAATTCCCTGACCTCAAGAGCTGTCTTTCCTGGGACATCTATTATTAACTTGAGGAAGCATGACGTATGTTCGGTCGGATCACAAAGACTCAGGGTATCCTGACAGAGTTTGGGAAAGATTTGAAGACTGAGATGTCTCCACTTTGTGATGGCCTGGGCTGGAAAGAAGTTTTTGCATCTGAAATCATGTATCTAAACTGCTTCCCAGAGGCCTCTGCATGGGAAAACCCATTTTTTCTGTTCCAGGTTATCCTGAATGGATAAAGAATGTGAAAGAGGAGAAGGGTTCCAACATTAGCCCAGAGGCAACATTTACCATGCCCCTACTGCCTTCTCAAAATCCAACCCATCTCCATTTTCTCTATCAATTTTTGCATCCACTGAATGGAGACTCCTCTCCTATTTCAAAGCACATCATGTATTATAACTCCTAAATTACATATTGGTATTGTTTCCATCATGCTCGGTGTCGGAAATCAAAAAGCAGCCATTAAAAAAAAATTAAAGTTCAAACTACAGAGCCTATTTGGAGAGTTACCCGTGCTCGTGGAAGGATTTCCCATTACCTGAAATGTGTTGCCCCAACATTTGAATTTGTGTAGTGGCAGGCAGGAGGCTTGGCTCTCTCCCTCTTTTCCTGTTCCTGGTTTCTGCCTGATGTTTTGCAGCTCATCCTGGGGTTAGACCTCATCATTCTGTTGGAGAAGAAAATTGAAATTGTAAAAGATCCTGGGCAACAGCTTTCTAAAATATTTTGTCTCCCACAGCTATCTCAACCCATATGAACTGAATTAGTCTCAATACTGGTGCTGATCAAAAATCTTTCTTTCAAGTTACTTTTGTGGGGAGGTTAACACTTTGCACATTTGAAACCTAACAACTATATATGAGGGTATTTTAAGACAAAACAAAACAAATTATTTTTAAGGTGTTATGAACATTTTAATGCCTGCACCCATAAATTCTCTGCTCTAGCCTTACTGGAAGCCAGAGATGATGTTGGCCCCAGCTTTATGAAAAAATAACAACATGCAAGTTAGCATTTGAAAATGAAATCCTTATTCCAGTCAAACTGTAGCTGAAGTCAAGGTTGAAGTCATCCATGATCCTTGTTTTGAACATGTGTGCGAGTCACTTCTGATCATTCCAAGAAATTTTCTTCTTTTTTTTTCTACCTCTTTCCCCATTCTCTCTTATTTTCATCAATCTTCTCCTCACAGGCATGGGGAGGCTCAAACAGGGAGAGCTGGAGATGTCAGCATTCCCTTTCAGTTAGTTTCAGACAGGTTTTGTTCATTTCAGATATTTTGTTTGCTCTGGAGAGCTGTGGTCCAAGGAGAGCCAGCCCAGTTCTGGACCATGTTCAGACCATGTGCGTTGAGGAATTGTGCTGCAGCACTGAGAGACAGAGCACAGAGGTCAGAAATGGGCCTTCCTGTGATGGCAGCTCTCCCGGTGGCTTTGGTAACCAGCAGAAATGCAGCAGAAGTTTGGCAGTGGCTTTAGAGAGAAAAGTGGTAGCATTTTTTATTTTAGCAGGTGAATGACATCAGGCTGGTACTCTGGAAAAAGAAAGATATAAAATGACAAAAATCCTAATAAAAATAATATGATCTTGAAAATTAACAACAACAGTAAAAAAGATGTAATCTTGAAAAGAATATTGGACTGGGGGAGATGGGAGAAGTGCTGGCTGCTGTGCTGTGTGAGGGGCACTGGGGCTCAAAGGTGAAGCTGCCAGAGCTGCCAGCCTGAGCCATGTTAGCCACCAGTGTTAGTTTTCATTCCTGAAGATAAAGATACTTTTTCAGTCAGAAAAATGCATTTTTATTGAATTCCCTGCAAGTTCATACTTTTAAAATGTGTTTTCCATTTCTGACTTTCTTGTTTTATGAAACACTGGAAACATGAGAGCTTTTCAAATATCCTTGAGAATGATGGGAGCTTTACATTTGTTCTGTCATTTACTCTGTCATTTATAGAGGCCTTATCAGGAAACAAAAGCTGATGTGTGTTTTAGCTCTACAGCATCTTCTAATGTGGATCTTTCTCCTCTTCTGCATTTTATTGTTATTCTGCCACCCTGTCCCTAAAATACCAGTGAGGCTGCTACGGCTGCTTGGCTGCAGGAAGGAGGGAAGTGCCCCTGGGGCTCCCAGGTTTGGTGGGTGCTTGTAAAGGAGAGGAGTGAGGCTGGGTGAGCCATCAGCATCTTACATTCCCTGGTTTTGAGACTAGTCCTTAGAGAGGTACTTTGTTTACCTCAGCTGATCAATGCCTCCCCTGACCTGGCATTTACTGGGACCAGCTTTTGGTTTTGCAGGCAGATGCTGATGACTGTGGCATCACCCAAGGTGCATTTTTTGGAATAGGAATGAGGAATATGGCTGTTGGTGAGAAACTCACCCAGTTACTCCAGGTCCCTTTGCAGATCTGCTGATCACAGCCCCCCCAGTAGCAACGCAAAACCTGGGCAAACAGGAGAATCCTCTTGGATATGGGCGTTGAGCCCAAAGCTCTGATGCTGAGGTCAGGCGCCCTAGCACGGGGCAAGCAGAGAGCGAGAGGAGCAGTGCGGAGGGAGCGGCCAGGTGAGGAACGCCCTCCCCGTGCTGTCTCTTCCCCCCTCGTTATCCCCTTGTCGTTCCCTTTCTCTGATTTTTGTGTGTGCGCGCGTCTCCCTCCCCTCCTCCTTGTCCGCGCAGCTCCTCTCCCATTCTTGTCTCGCTCCACCCTCCGTTTCTCTTGTCTGCCTGCCCCCCACCTCTTTTGTGCCGCTCGGCTGCTCGGCATCGCTTTTGTGCGGCGCTCGCAGCGGCTGCCTCGGCTCCAAGGATCGCCGGATGCCATCGCCCCTGGCCTTTAACTCAGCGGCTCGGGCCGGGGAGGCTCCCGAGTCCGGCCGTTCCCGGCGTGGCTGGCACGGCCCGGGCTGTGCCCTGGGTCCCCTCCGGCCGTTCCCGCTCTCGTGTCCGGCTCTCGGCGTGGCTGGCACGGCCCGGGCTGTGCCCTGGGTCCCCTCCGGCCGTTCCCGCTCTCGTGTCCGGCTCTCGGCGTGGCTGGCACGGCCCGGGATGTGCCCTGGGTCCCCTCCGGCCGTTCCCGGCGTGGCTGGCACGGCCTGGGCACAGTCCTGGCCAGTGCCCCGCGTTAGCCTGGGCAGCGCATGGACAGGGCGGTGCTGGGCAAACCGCAGCTGCATTGAGACCTTCCAGGCTGCTCGGGGCCGCGCTGAGCCGCTTTCCCGAGGGGCTGGCACCCACGGGGCAGGAGCCAGGGAATAGGACTCGCACCGCCGTGGGGATTTAGGGGCCCCTTGTGCTTCCATCCCCACCTGAAATGTTTCTTGGTTTGTGTTACGTTCAACTTAAACAGCCAGGAAAGTTTCTATGGGAACTTTTCCTTTGGACGCACGGAATTTGCTGTTTGTTGCACGGCAGGGGCCGGTGGCTCCCCGCAGGCTCTGGCAATCGGCCTTCGCTGTCTCCCAGCACATCGCCATGCCGTGTGCGGGCTCCTCGGCGGGCTCCCTTGCCGCAGAGCACTCCGCCCGTGCGGGAATGGGTGCGGCGGGGCAGCGGGTGACAGAGGTGACGGACCCCGCGCATCAGCGGCTCCTTCCCCCCGCGTTCCCAGCTCCCGCCTGGCAGCGGCTCTGCCGGGTGCTGAATCCCACGCACTGCAATTCTCACAGGGGCCGTAGCTGCCCCTTTCCCCCCGCAGTGACAGCCTGCCACATGCTTTATTGCTCCTTCCCTCCTGGGAAGGCTGCGATCGCTCTCGGGAGCCGCCACGCTCGGCCGAGCGCGTCCCCAGCCCCGAGCGGGGCCAGCGCGGCGCCCGGCCCGGCACGGCTCGGCACGGCAGCGCTCACGGCTCGGCAGTGCCCGCTGCAGCTCCGTGTCACATCTGCTTTCCCCAGAGCACACTGCCTGCCCGGCTTTGTCCCGGGCCGGGGAGCTCCAGGCTGCGGCCGTGCCTCTGCAGCGGGGCTGGCAGGGATGCCCGGGATGCCCGAGTGCGCGCCAGCCAGGGCGGGCTGAGACCTTCGGCACCGGCTGCGGTGGAGGGAAACAGCAAAAGGTGATGGAACCTGCCTCTGGTAAAGGCAAAAGAGTGCCAAAAATGCTAAGGAGGCTGGAAAAAAAGCGGCTGGTTATCAGATTTTTTTTCTAAGGAACTATTTTCCTATGAAACTCTTTACGGTCATTTGTAAGTAGTCTGTGCGTTGCAGCTATGCTTAAAGGTGGAAACAATAGGAGTGAGTGAACGCATTTTTCTTGAACTTCTCCTTTTTGAGACTTGTTTGACATATTTTTCCCCTGACATGGCTTTTTTCCTCTGAAGGAAACAAGTTAAAAAAATAGCAGAGATAGAAGGAACAAATGCTAATGGGATGTGAAATGAAGTATTTATGTTACACACTGATGGGTTTCGTTTGTACACCTGAGGTAAACATTCCCACAGTAAGAATAAAAATATATATGTTTATAAATGTATGTATATGTATATATATAGGCTGAGATATAGGTGTCCTGAGAGCTTGTGGATGTTCAGACACGTGTTTGTGTGTGCTAGGTGGAGAGAGAGAGACATGTATCCACCTGTGCTGCTGCAGTTTTGGTTTGCAGAGCAGTGGGCTGGAGTGAGCAAGTCTCTGATACACCCCATGGGTTGCTCTTTGTTTAAAAAATAGATCTCCCTTAAAATCCACTACAGGTTGAGATAAAACAAGGCAGATTCTAATGAACACCAAGAGGTTTGAGCCCCCCGAGGAGGAGCTGCGTGCGGGTTTCCACAGCGTGCTGACCTTTTGTGTGAGTGCTTCAGCCTGCCACAGAGTCAGCCTGCGTGACCTTCTGGAGTGTGCAGCAGTTGCAGTGTCCTGGAGAGAAATCCTGTCCCTGCTGAATCCGCTGCAGCATCCCAGCGCCAGCCAGAGCCAGCAGCAGCAGCAGCACTCGATTTTCTGCAGATCACACAGCATCACTGCTGTAAGAAAGGAATATAAAAGCCTGTTTTTATTAATCTAGTACAGCCTTCTACGTATTAAAAAATAGTCATGCTATTAATAATGAATTTGTCACATTTCTCTGTCAGTTCCAATTTGTGTTACTTCCCAGCTGGCAGCAGGTTTGTTAGCACTGCAGTGGGAGCTGGCAGAGCTCTTACCTGGCACTTTGGCTTCCCCTCTCTGCCCTGTGTGCAGCTCCCAGCACACCTGGGTGCTGCTTGCCAGGGGCTCCATCCCTCCCACTTTCCAGAACAGTGCCAGTTCTTAGAGCCATAAGGAAGGGAAGGCTGGCTTAGCTGGCAAGTGTGCATGAGAGGTGTTTTCTATTCCTTGGAACACTAAAAAGAATCAGAATGGTGAATACACAGGTTTTAAATGAAATAACCTAGTCAGGTTTTTTCACTCTGAGAAGTTAGGTAGTTGATCATGGATATCACTGGGTAACTAGTAAGGCAGTAACTTAAATGCTCCCAAATGAATGTTTGGGAATGTTTAAGTTACTGCCTTACCAGTTACCCAGTGACGTGCGCTCGGTGGCCACTAAGGCTGTGTTCTGTTGCTGGTGTTCCAGCTGTGCCAAGGGCACCTTCCCAGGCACAGCCATCCCTGCCCTCCAGTGCCAGTCTCTTGGCACTGTGAGGGTGCAGCAGTCAATGTAGACCCCAGCTCAGCACAAAATGGGAAAAACACTCGAAAGTGACAGTGGAAATACACACCGAGGGCATTTAGCATGATTTAGCAGCAAGGGTTTTGAAGGAAACTTCTGTTATTGGGAGTGTTTGTTTTCTCAACTCTCATTGCTTGCTTACTTGTCGAAGTCCATAACCAAAACATTTGCTTATCCAGAGAACAGAGGCAAAAATTATACAGGAATTTTCTCTGACTGTGATGTGAGTGAGCCTTATGAATTGTATGTGTTCAGCCTAGCATATTAATGACATTTTATTTTTATAAATAGTTGTTTTTCAAGAGTTTGGACTGAAGCAATCAGAAATTCTTATTAACCTATCACAGTTAACTTTCTAATTAGTGTATGGTTGTAGTTTTATGGAAAACTGCAGCTAAGTATTTTGAGTTTTCCCCCAAGAATGACTCCTGGGTACCCACAGAAGCTTATTCAGAATGTATAGGACCAAATAGGGGAAGAATTTGTCCCCGAAACAGCAATTTTCTGAAAGAAAAAACAAAGAAGCTTCTGAGAAGCAATGCAAGATACTACTTTCAAATTCAGTTATTGTCTCAGTGATTGACTGCACTAACTGTATCCTGCCAGAAACGACCGGCTTTTAAAATATATATTTGTGATTAGTTTAATTCATGGAGCCTTTTTCCTCTGAATTGATTTGATGAAATGAACTAGACAAATGATAAATTTTTCACTGGAATGAATCTGCTTAATCAATTTAGACAATCAGTTTGTTCTTTGCTTAATAACATTTGCAAAAAGAAAACAAAGTCTTTCATTAACAAGGAAGGCCAGACATTTATAATGAAAGGTGGCATCTAACATCAGGTTATGTCTTCTGTTGGAGCAGAAAACAGGATTAAACATATGGTACAAATACCTGGCTCTGAAGCGCTTCTCCTGCTTTTCAGTATGGGATTCAACACTAAGTAGCAGGGAAGAAAACCCTGGCATGAATCCCATTTTCATCCCTGGACATTTTGCCAGGGCAGGAGTTAATGACAGGTGCATGGGCCCAGATCTGAACCTCCCTCAAAACCCATGGATGTTCCAGTCTGCTTCCAATAGAAGCTCAGGGAGCAACGCAGAGACCAAACGTGGTGTCAAAACGCTGCATTCAGTGCAGTTCTCTCGTTTGCTGTTTAGAGAAGGAGTTTATTATGGAGAGCCATTAAATATCTGCTTCTTACAATGGGCTGCAAAGTAACAGCTCGGCTGGGAAGCCTGGGAGTTCAAAGCATCCCTGCTCAGGGAAAACAAACACTGCTAGCCAGAGAGTGATTATGCTTGCACTGCAGTGCAGAGGACTAGTAATTTTAAAGACATTATCTCATAATGTTTTATTTTCACTGTGTTCTGGATTTTATGTTGATTTTAATTATACCTCTTAGGAATAATATCTGGTAAACTAATTTTGGTGAATGGCAGTGAAAAAGCATTATCCACCTACGGTAATTACACATATTTCTTAGTCCCTAGATTAAATAGTTTTACTTAAACTGCACTACAGAATTTATAAACACCTTTTTGCAAAGTCCGCCAGTGGAGTTTCAGATAATAGAAATCTAAAATACTAGTCTCAGCATCCCAGATGGCTGCCTCTAGGAGCAACATAAGCTGTTACCCCTGACAAATTTCCTTTTGCAGCTTTCTCAGGAAAACACAGCAAGCCAAAGCAAAGACATTCAATATTTTCCCTCATAGTTGCTATTAATTTAATAACATGGGTGTTAATCCTTCTGTCTTTGAAATCAGAAGGGTGGGGTGTTTTTGCCACTGAGTTTTGATGCTGAGTTTTGCCTGTCCAGTTGCTCTCCCAGGGGGTGGTAGAAGTGCCCAGCTGCCTGATGAGGGGCATTTTCTGGTGCTGCTCAATATACAGGAGAATTTTAATGATCCCATCTTACATCCAATATAATAATAAATTGACACTTTGGGTTCTTTTGATTAAGCAAATATACTATTTACTAAACCAAATGCTCAAAACCATTATTTCTAATATTTTATTGTGACAAACATTGACAAATAGCATCTCTTCCCCATGTTTTCATCACATTTGGAAACAGAAGCTGAGGATGAGCAGTTGATTTCACTTGTAGGTAATGTCTAATCACTGATAGCCTCCTCCTGGGACGCTCTCCACTTCTCTCCACCGTTGCCTTCTCCTCCAAGCCTCTCCTCAAAACACATCTTTCCCCTAGCACTTTGCAGGTAGATGCATATGAAGTTCTAGACTAAAATAAATAATAAAATAGAAGTAAGTCCAAGTGTCTGCAGGATGGGACAACTTTTCCTGCTCCTTAATGACTACTGTGTCTCTTTCAGCTCTCACTTGCTCCCAAAAGCATTATGTGTGTCCCTGGGTGAGAGGTAAGGATTTTGGGACAGTAATCCAACTGTGTGATGTTTCCTGTAGAAGGGTTGCTTGGTGCCAGAGCTCCCTTTTGTTTGATTGAGTCTGGTTTTTTCTTTCTTCTCCTGAAATCCTTAAGGAAGGCTGGGTCAGGAAGCTTGAGTTAAAAGAGTCTGGTCATTCAATGTAAGGATGTTAAAGAAATGATGCAAACGATGCATAGCAGAAATTAGGGGGAGCCAAAGGCAGCAGCACGTGGAGAGAAAAGAGGGGTTTGTGCCAGCCAGGATGGCTGTGTGAGCCCAGCCTGGGGACATCCTGCTGGCTCTTAGCTGCACCCAGATCTGCACAGCCTGTGCTGCAGATTAAGGTGCAGTTACACCCTGTCCATCCTGGCATCCTGCAGCCGATCACCTTCGCTGCGGATTTTCCCTTAGCAGTGATTCATGCTAAAGCCAAAATTCCATCAGTGTCTTTGAATTGCTCTGTGCAAATGCACTTTACAGTCAGATTCTGCCCTACTCTTGCAAGCTGTGGCAAATATCTGCAAGCCAGTCTCCTACCCAAGCATGAACTGTTAAAATCTTTGATTTTATTTGGCATTTCTGAGTGCCAGAAAAGTGTAAAGCAGGGACACAACACATCAGAAGCAGCTTCCCTATTTAGTGCTATAGAGACACCGTCTATATTTTAGGCTAAACTTGGACTATTATGCAGTGGCAACACCTGCTCTTTCACAAGACTGGACTCCTGTAGTCTGGGAGATCAAGCAATGAAAAAGCACAGCTCCTAAGCCTAGGCTTGGCTTTAGGGTAGCTTTACTCTGTCTGTGAGCAGAAGATATGTGCAAATAACAAACAAAAAAAAGCAAATTCTCTTCTGCCTGATCTGCAGTAACTGTCCTCCCTGGAAAGCCCATGCCAGCCTGCTTTCCTTTCATCCTCCAGGAATGCCTTCTGAAAAGTATTTAAGCAGCAATTTGGAGTAACATGGGGAGGGGGCTGTTTAATGGCAGCTAATTGAACACTTCTGACTTTCTCTGCCACTGTAACATTTTCCAAAAGCTACTAGAAAAGATATTGAGCCTTTTAATGTTGAATATGTGTCAGGCTACATGTTCTCAGTGGCTTTGGGTGAGCCAGTTGTGAAAAAACACCAGAACTGCACACTTGCTGTTTTGTGGGGGAAATATAAATTCTGGCATCCATGGTTTGCATCTCGGCACTTTGTGGCTGCAGCATTAATCATCTGTTATGTCATTATATCCTTTTTGTGAGGGTGTGAGGTTTTTTGTGGTGGGTTTTCTTTTGGTGTTTGTTTAAGCACCCAGAAATCAAATATTAACCTGATTAAGAATTCACTGTTACATGTAAGGCAGAGAAGAGCTGCAGGTGGTGACAGGCAACTGGATTGTGTTTGATCTGGCAGTTTTCATCTATGCCACCATTTTATTCCTGCTGTGGGACTGCAGCAAAATGGTGGCTCCCTCGTTCCGTGCCTCGGGGATGAGGAGGGTGTGTGAAATGCGAGGTCCTGCGTGCCAGGGGCAGCACTCACTGGGAAAGAGCTCACTGAGAGATGCACCCTTGCTGGTGTGTGAGCTACAACAGCATTTCCTGCTGGGGAGCTCCTGGCATTGGTGCGGGGAAACAGCTGCATTAATTCTTCTCACGGGATG
Organism: Melospiza georgiana; assembly: GCF_028018845.1. Lineage (NCBI taxonomy): Eukaryota > Metazoa > Chordata > Aves > Passeriformes > Passerellidae > Melospiza > Melospiza georgiana. The sequence goes on from NC_080441.1 coordinate 367,594, forward strand.
AGGATTTAGGAAGTTCATTGTCCAGTGAGTTTCTCCCTCTCACTGTCGTGTTTTCTTTGGGCAGGGGAGAGAGATAATCTCCTTGGAGCGCTTGTACAGGGGTGCCTTGTCATCATGTCTCTGAGAGAGCCAAGGGCCATGGCTGGCTTCGCACCTTCAAGCAGCCCCAGTCCTTCCTGCTGTGGGCTCTGGGAGGAGTTTGGCTCAGATTTTGCTTGGAAGAGGCTGGGTGTGCAGGAAGATGACAGGCTGTGCAGAGCTGGCCCACCCAGGGGGAATCACTGGGGTGGCTGTGGTCCAGGCAGGAGGGCAGGGACACCCGGCAGCTAACTGGGACCCCAGTGTGGAAAGTCTTCTCCAAGCAGAGACTTCTGCCGGTCTCTGCTGACCCCGGAGTGTGGCAGCCTTTTTTTGTCCATTTCTGACATCCCCTGAGAAGGTGCTGCAAGGTTTTTTGTTTCACAGAACAAGAGAATGGGTCAGATTGGAAGGGACCACAGTGGCTCATCTCGCTGCTCTCATCCCATGGCACATGGCGCACGATTGCATCTGGAGGGTTCTTGAATCTCTCTGTTGAGGGAGCCTGTGAATCTCTCTGGTCAATCTGCTCCAGTGCTTGGTCACTGCAGAGGAAAGAGATTCTCCTCATGTTCAGGTGGAACTTGCTGTCCATCGGCCTCTGCCTGTTGTCTCCTGTCTACCTGCTGGCCCCACTGAGCAGGGCCTGCTCCGTCCCCTAGCACCAGAGCTGTGCTCAGTGCTGGCTGCTTTGGTGACCACAGCCAGCTCCACCTGCCAGGGATCTCCAAAATATCACAGCATCATCACCAGTGATCTCTCCAGTGAACTGCCAGACAGAAGTGGGGTGTTTTGGGCCTTTTGGGGAGTTAGGCTGGGCTGTGGGGTCACATAGCCTGAGGGTTCCTGCTATTCTGGAAGCCAAAAGCTCAGGTTGGAGCTGGCATCTTGTCTGCTGAAAGAAACCTGTCTCCTGGGTGATGCCTGCATGCGGCAACCCCCATGCAGAGGGAGGACCACCTATGGCATCTCACAGCCATCCCTGGACAAACAGGGACCTTCTGGTCCAACTGGAGTGTCTCTTGGGGGAATTCTGGTTCTTGTTGGGCCCTGAGACAAGTACAACTGTGGGCCAATAGTGTTCAGATCCTCCTGTGCCCTGCCCAAGCACTTCTGAAGGAGTTTCTGGGAATGTGCGTGTGTGTGTGTGTGTGCGTTTGTGCAGGGAGCCAGATGGATTGGGACATGCATTTGCTGCCTTCCAGTCTTACAAAGTAACTTGCACAACTCTGGGCTGACTGACATAATAGTAATCCATTGGGGTTGCTTGTTCTCTAGTAACTTAAAAATGGAATTTTGTGCTGGGATGAACTACAAAAGAGAAGCTATTTCAGCAAGGATATTTTTTTTTGGCTTCAAGTTTTCTGCATGCTTCAGCCTCACAGTTGTGCTTAAAACTGTTGTGTATCGATAAGAGTTTCCTTCCACTCATAATCTCTTCTCTCCTTCTGTTCCCTGCTGTAAACAAGTCATTAAAAATGTGTTTATGACATCACAGTTGGTGACCATGGAAATGACTTTGATGTTAGAAAGACAAATATAGCATCATGATTTCACGGCAGGATCAAGGCAGGAGAAGACCCTTGTTCAAATGGTGGGTAATTAACAAAGGTGGTGGAGGGGAAGTTTAAAAAAAATGTGACGAGCCAATTGAGTGAATATGATACACTTTAAAGTTTTTTTGCAATGTAAAAGAATAAAATAAATTTCAAAAATCTCTTTCAAATGAAAACATTGCAATGCTCTGGCTGTACTCTTTTAAATAAAAGCCTATACGGTAAACAGAGAAGTGGAGTCAGGGGGAAGCTTTGGAATAAGAATTGTACATATGCCAAAAACTCCAGAAGGCATCTTTCAAGCTGTAGTGGTCTGTGCTTAAATCAGGCTTGGAGCACTGGGGCCAAATGAGACCATGGGGCCAGTCTTCCTCCAGTTTACACCAGTAACAGAGTCCTGACGGTTCTGAGTACAAATGGATGCAGCTGGGATCTTTATCTGGGAAAATCATCAACCCTTGCCGTGTTATCCTCATGGTCATACCTGCCTGCAGCCAGATGCCTCAAAGGAGCCAGGGGAGCCAAGTCTGGCAGCCAAGCAAAAGTCTTTGGCTCCTGGTTCTGCTGCGATTCCAACTCCTCCTCAATCCATTAGGCCAAAGCTTCTGGCATGGATGCATCCATCATTTACACAAGCTGTTGGAAATAAGCCCTTGTTTTCACATACATTTTATTAAATCATTAGCATTACAGGCTTCAGAGGTAGCAGGACCAAGCCTACTAGGAAAGTATTGTCAGAATCCTTTCTGGGCTCACTTTCTGAGCAGTTGTTCCAACATATGTAATTACAAATCAAATAGCCTCTGAAAAGACCTCCTTGGATTCAGAGAAAAATGAGAGCAATAATGTAGAGATTAAAAAAAAAAGATGTTTTTCTCAGCTAATTGTTTTTAATAAAATGGTAAAAGTTAAAAAAATACCAGGAAACTATAGCTAGGATGATAATGCTCTGCTCTGCAGAAATATGTGCCCTGTTGCCTCTCTTATTACAGAGCAACAAAAGGAATGAAGTGTAAGGGAAGGGAAAAGTGGGGATGAATGCAAGTTGTTAAATACTGCACTGGAAGGCTCAATAATCTTGTGTGGAAGGTAAAGCTGATGTAGCGGAAGCCCTGCAGCAAGGCTGCCCTGAGTGCTGCCTAGCCTCTTTAAACGGTTCCTCAGGTGTTGGGGCAGGTGGGTTCCCTTGGCTGCTCCATCCCCTATAGCCTGGCTGGGAGCATGGCTTGGAAAAGTTGCCCAGGATTTTCAGTCCTGATGCTGAAGTCTCACTTCCTCCTGTGCAAGGAAACCCCTAAGGTTTGGGGGACTTGCATATTCCTCACATGCAGCTTCTCTCACTGCTGAGGGCTCAGCCCAGCAGAGAGGAGGATGCAGCCCCTCCACCTCAGTACTGCCCCCTCTCTCAGCTCTGCCTGGCTCTGTGTGCCCTCTCCAGCCCCCAAAACACCCCTGATCCCATTGCCACAGAGCAGTAGCACATACACAAATGAGGCCCTATCCTGGCTTTGAGGGATGTGCAGGCAGACTTGGCTTGTCCAGTGGCAGCCCTGAGCTGCCACCAGTCTCTCCCTGTATCACTGTTATTGTGAGCAGGTTTGGTGTAAGAGTCACTCTCCAATCTGCTTGGAAATGGTTCTGCTTATGGAACAAGCTGTGGTGCTTGGTTCTTCCTCTGACTGTGGAGATGTTACGGTGGCCAGGGCAGGGTGGTTGGGGTGGACGTTTGTGCCTGTGCTCTTTTGGCCGAATTTGCTTGTGTGTGAAAACTGATTTGTGTGCAGCTGTTAGAAAGGTTTTTTCATGCTAGTGTTTTGCTGGTTTAACTCTTTCACCCCTATGCACTGCCCTTTGGGGTATGAACCCTGCAGTTTTGGGATGGGGGAGAATGGCTTTGCCATTTTGGTGTGGACTGGGAGCACGAGGGTCCTGGTGGTGCTGCCGCCTTTCCCTGGGCAGGTGCCTCACTGGTGACACATCTGTTTCACCTCCATGCTGGGGTGGCACTGGACTGCCACAGAGACCAGTGATTCCAGCACTGGGTGTGTGTCTGCAGCCCCCACCTGTGGCATGAAAGCTGGGCTCTATTGAGCTTCCCGGGGGGGCTGCGATGCCCCCAATTAACCCCTTGCATAATTACCCATGGAAACAAGCAGCCTGGTCCTGGGATGGGGGCAAGGCACTGCTGGCCAGGAGCTGCCCTTTTCTTTAGCTGGACAGGTTGTGCTTCCCTTTGGGGACAGCCACTCTGGTGTTGGTGGCAGGGGAGCTGGGACCCCTCTGCTGCAGGGTGACAAGGAGGACACAAGGGCAGGGCGTCCTCAGAACGCTTTATATTCAAGTAGAGAGAAATCCAGTTCTCCTTGGGCTAAGGACCCTGTGGTACCTGGGCAGCAGAAATTCATAACGGAGCAAAATCTGTGCTACTGAAGGGGAAAGGAAAGCTTTGGACATGTCAGGGTCTCTTTTTGTTATGCTCCTGTCTGGTATCTAATTACCACTTTGGAGAATGAAAACATTTATTATCCATCAATCCCTCTGCTTCATCTCCTCTAGTCTGACCAAATTTTACATCTATGAAATCAGTACAGTAAATCAGAAAACAGCATCTTTCCCTAAAGAAGAGTGAATCCTTTCAGCCTTACACCAAGCAGCAAGAAAGGTCATAAAATTGAAACAATCTGAAATACTCCTGGTTCACATTTAGCAGCTGTCACAGAGCAGCAGGGAAGTGCAAAGTGTAGTTATTGCTTATTTTAAGTACTTAATTTTGTTTGTTTCATTTCTTCCATGCTCCGGAGACAAAATGTTGCAAGTTTGCCTTGTCAGAAAGGAAGAAAATTTATTTTGATGGGTTGTGAGGTGCATCTGAGAAGCCATGCTGGTGGAGGAGAGCTAAAGCCTCTTCCTGTCCTTGACTGTCCTGTAAGAGTGTGAAACCCCCAGTTCTTTGCCAACAAAGTGCTGGTGACTTCAGATATTTTGTTTGAACTCATCCGTGGCAGGATGCTCTTGCCCCAAACAGCCTTTTTCAAAGGGAAAAATGTTGGTGGAATCTCATAACAGTGATTATAAGGGATTATTCTAGGATTCTCAGAAGAATCTGAAAACCAGTCTTTCTAAGTTATTTCTGAATAGCTATTGAATGGATAATTTCCATGCCCATTATCAAAATGATGTGCTGGCAGTGAAATTTAGCTGTATTGTATTTGATCAGTAATTGGTGAAATGTTTTCCTAGGGTTAAAAGTAGTGTCGGCAACACCTCTGTGTAGGGATTTACAATGTGTTTAGATACATTTTTTATGTATACAGTTGCTTTATGTTATCCAAATGCTTTGATGGTATGGAGAAAGCTAACGGGATTTATCCAAGTATTTAAAGACAAACTGAAAGGATTTTTACCTTCTGAGACCCAAGTTCAGAGTTGCACTGCCTCTGCGAGCTGTCGATGACAACTAACATTTTAAACAACGTGCAATGTTAAAGTCTTTATCATTAGTGACTTGCAGGTCTGGAGAACAGAGCAGCCTCAAAAGCAATCAATGCAAATGCACCAGAGTAAATAGTAAAAAAAAATAAAATCAATGATAAAAGAGTGAAAACTTTCCTTGGCTTAGACTTTCTTTCAGTTCATTGTAGTAATAACTAAGATTATGCTGTATCTTTTATTTTATCTTGGATTGTGGGAAATAAGAATTTGGTAAAATGTGCCCCACTTTTTCAATTGAAACAAAGAGAATAGATTAAGACTTGGAGACAGTAAGGAAAACAAATATATAAGGAAAGAAAGCAGCCGAATTTCCAGTGAAAGGTGAACTGAAAGGCAAAGCTCTCATTTAACTCTGGTTCTCCTTTTCAGTAATGTGACAGCACACGGTGGGCACGAAGGCGCTGAGGCAGGGACAGACCGGAGACAGGCAGTGCTTCAGCCTGAGCTTTAAAAATGTCTCTGTGCTGCTGTAGGTAGCTGGGGTCAAAAGCAATTTTCTGGAATTACATCTGCCCTGTGAGGGGCTGGCAAAGGGGCAGAGCTGAGCTGCTCCATGCCCGAGGAGGGCAACCAGAGAACATGCACACATCCATCACAGCACAGAGATCCCGTGCACACTCACACCTCTCCTGCAGTCTGCATGGACAGTGTGTGTTGGTTCACTGCTCTTCTCCCCTGCATTTTGGGTCCAACCCTGCTGGCTCATGAGGATGCCTAAAGCCATGAGATGTCACCATCGTGAGGGGATGGAAGGTCAAGGTGCTGGCAACGTCTGAGCACCCCAAGTTCCTCACCTGGGGCATGTCCATGGCTCTCCATCTGGAAAGAGCTGATTCTTAGATAAATTTTTTAATATTCCAAATTGTCACTACTATCTGACACAAAAAACCCCCTCTGATTGTTAAATCTGATACATCCTAGACAAATATTTAAGTGATGTTTGATTTTAGAGCAGTCTGTCTGTTCTGGGGTTCTGTGGGCTTCTGCAAGCTCTGGAAGGCTGAGTCTTTTTACAGCTAGGAGGGGATAATGCATGAAGAGACTATGTGACTTGCCTGAAGCCAGAAAATCAGTAGCTGAGGAAAAAATTGGAACCAGTTCTTAGTCTGGCAAGGTGGATGTGGGACTGTCCTTCCTCTTTTAGCAATGAGACAATTAATTTAAAAATAACCAAATAAAATGGAAGAAAAATATTATTTTAATGTTTCTTGTTATAATATACAGCTCTTTGAGCCAGTGTAAGCAGTGAAGTCAGATATGACAGATTAATAGAAGCTTACCTAATTTACCACTGAGCCAGGTAATGTAAAACAAAGCTTTGCAGTAACTACATAGTGTTTTAAAAAATGTTTCAGACTGATGTCAACACTTCACTATTGCATTTTTGAAGTGAACTCCCTTAAATTCAAAGCACAATATCCACCAATTATTCATTCTCTTGTTTGAAGGTGTGTTTAGTGATTCCATTTCCTGTGACAACCCTCCCTGGCATCACTGGTGGCTCTCTCTCATACTGCTCTGCTGGGAGAGACCCCCACGCCAGGGCTGTGCAGATCCAGCCCCTGCAGGAAACAGCTGGAAAGGAGAGGGGAAGGAAAACGCAGCCCATGGATACCTTGAAACACATACAGCTGAGGGGACCTGCCAAGGGGAAGCATTTCCACACGCTCTCCTTGTCAGAGGAGTAAGCAGGCTGAAAAGTTGGATGTGCACAGTGAGTGGAAGCTGACCCGGGCAGCCTTGATTTACATAGTGCACACTTGGGACCTGCTCATTACCACAACATCCCCCTAATCATCACCTCGGCATGACGGGCACACGGATGGGAACCTGCCCCGGGATCCCAGCGCTTCATTTTCCCGAGCAGCACCCAGCCCTCTGCAGTTATTGTGATCTGACAGATGCACATATCATCGAAAGCAGGTCTTGCATGGCATTACACAATGTAAATCAATAATGTGAAAATACAGCCGTTAACACAATGTACAGTTTTGCCTATTACTACAATGCCCTGCTTGTTCCAAAGGAAAAGCAATTTTATGCTCCACTGGAGCATGGTTTGCTTAGCCTTCAACTAGCGGCAAATGCCAGATACTGCAAAATGTTATTGTTACGCAAGCAGTGTCCTGGATTTATTTATAAGTATCCATGCAAAGACTAATTTCAACAGGGACTAGGACTGGAGCCCCTCTGAATATAGGGCTGAACTGCTCTGACCCTGCATTTCCAGCTCTGCTGCCTCTTCCCGGCACCCAGGTCCTGATCCAGCAAAACTGCACAGTCCTGTGCACCCACTGTGGCTGTCCTGGTTTTGGCTGGGATTAAATTCTCTCAGGTTTTAGGGTATCCTAGCACGCAGTGGCACCTCACAAGCCAAAAGTCAGACACGCCCCAAATACTCAGGTCTAGGTGCCTGGCACACATGCTGCTCTGGCTGCTTGCCCCTTACCTCTACCATGGCGTTCCTTTCCTTGGATGTGGGGCTTGGTTGCCTCCCTGCATGGCAGGAAAGCCAACACTTTTTGTCCCTGCTGGCAGAGATGTAGGGAAACAGGAGCATGAAGCCTCTGAACCCCTAATTATTGATGTGCACCTCATTGGCTGCTCCCAGTAGAAGTTAATTCCTTTTCGTTGAGGACACAAAAGGAAGAGCTGCTACAACAAAAGGAAAGATCTGCTTGGATCACTGGGGTAGCAGGGAAGAGGAGCAATGCTGCTGTGTGATGGTAACCCCTCCTGACCCTCTCTCAAGGCAGAAATTGCTCCATGTTCACTTCTGAGCAGGGAAGCCTTGATGTGTTTAACCTGCAGTAGAAACAAAGATCCCAGAAAAACATGTTGTTGAGGCAGAGCAGCTGTAAGTGCCGAGGCCTTCAGCTCAGCACAGTGGGTGTGAGAGGGCAGCACCCCTTGCTCACCGTGCGCGCAGCGGCCCTCGGGTGTGAGGCGGCCCTGGCTGGGCCTGTGCTCCAGGGGGGAGAGCAGGGACCAGCCTGCGCCTCACAGCTCGCAGCTCACCTCCCGCCCTTCTGGGCAGAACTGGTCTCACTGGAAAGAGTCGGATTTGTCCGACAGGCTGCTTAGCGGAGTCAGATTCAATATCCTGAGAGTGTAAACAGGAAAATGTGAAAAATGAAAACAGGTGGGAATCCTCACAGGCCCCTGTTCTACCAGCTCTTTACACTCCAGGTCTCCTGCATGGAAACAGTTGGGCAGCTCTGAGAGAAATTTTCTTGTTCACGTTTGGAATAATTTCTCAGTTTTGATTTATCCCTGAGTTGGACAGGAAGCATGTTTCAAAATGCTCAATTATTTCACAGAACAGAAATTCCAGCATTGCTCCATTCTGTTTTCTGCCTGTGAGGTGAGGCTGGGAAAGGATTAGAAGCTCCTGCCAGTTGTACTGTGCTGGCCTCCCGCCTCTGCAGGTATGGCTCTTAATGAGAGCTTAATTAGGAATCGAGGGGTCTGTGGTGATGGAAGGGTGCAGATGCCAGCTTCTTTCAATAAAGGGGAATTGTGCACAGAGGGGAACACCACAGCCCCATTCCTCCTCTCAGCAGCCTGGTGTGGGAATAGCTTGAAAATTCGGAGGCCTTGCATGGGGCACGGCCCTCTGATGGGCAGCTTGGCCTGGCCCGCTCAAAGGCCCTGTGGCAAACTCAGGTGGGTTTCATCCAGGACAAACCACGTGTTGGGGTTCATCTCTGGGCTCTTCTAAACCTTTTTGTTTTTCTCACTTGAGCTGAAGTCAACTTGAAATGCAAACATGAAAACGCAGCATTGAAGTTGGAAGTGGGAGCATTTTGTCTTTGAAATGTCCATACAAAATATCTCTTTTATTAAAAAACACCTTTTTTGTTGTTGTTGTTGTTGTTGTTTTTAATCTCCAGAAATATTTTCCATATTTGGCCCAATTTTAGGAGTGTTTTGGTGCCTGTCCCCCTCCTTTTACCATTGCATATCATTGCATATTGTTTGCTGGGGGGAAAAACCTGTTCCTTCTATTGTGCCTCCTTGGTCATCCCCTTCCACCATGCCCCGCTGGCTCTTGGCCTCCCCTGCCTGCACCTCTGCTGGCTCCAGCACCCTCTCAGGTGTCTCCAGGTGGGCCTTGCCTGACAAAAACACAAGATGCAGGCCTTTGCTATTGATCTTGGAATTTGGTCCAGGCCATGATGTGGCTTCTGGTGAGCCACAGCTTTGCACAGAGAGGGGAGGGGGAATCCTCCTTTCCCCAGTGCCAAAGCAGCCCCTCCATGCCTGGGGGCTCTTGCTCATGGGGAAGAAGGGAACAGATCCCCTCAGCATTCACATTTCTATTATACAGCCTAGATTAATTTTGGTTTTCCCTTTTGACTCCTTTGTTGTGTTTATTTCAAGGGATTTCTGTCACCTCCCTTAGGCACTTAAATGTGCCTGAAAAATTTTGTGTTAGGAGTGCTTGTGTGTGACTTGAAGAAAGTACAATATTTAAGACTTGAATTCACTTTAAAATCCCCACTGCTTTCTATTCTTTTTTTCCCCTACAAATTAGTGCATCTCCATGCTGAAGCTTCCCCATCTGACAACACTGTGTGTTATTACTGCCACAAGACCTTCCCACCTCTGGGTTTCTCTCTTTTCCATTTTTCGCTATGAATATGAGATTAGCAGGGAATCACTCTGTGCTGAATATTTGCATCGTGGCCTGGGATGCTTTGAGTAAGGCTTCAGGGAGCTGAGAGAGCCTTGAGATCATACCAAAATACTCCAGAGAAAATTCTCCAAAGGCGTATACAAATATTCCCAAACATGAATATTTGCACCCCGGCAATTTCGTTTAAATATATTTTTGCTACAGACAGCTGGAAAGACAGGCAGACACCTACGGACGGCTGACATTAGCATGGAGCTTCTGCTGTCACCCACAGATGGGCTGCGTGGCTGGAATGATGATTTTCCACTCCTGACTTTGGGGAGTTTCACATATTAGACAGTAGTAAAAGAATTTTTAATTGGACTAATTTTACTTTTTTTTTAATCAGAAATGAGACAATGTGTGTGAACCCCTGTGGTTCCTGTAGTCTCAATCAGCTGCCAAATAATATCATAGAAGTTGTGATTGGATTAATGAAAAGCTTGTAACAAAATTACGATTATGAGGAAATTATCCTATTGGGGGCTTTAATTTAAACTGGTGGGACAAAATTAGTCCTAAATTAAAGAAAACTACTAATTGTCTAGATATCACTTGGTTGATAAATGCACCAGTAGGATCCCATTCCCAGGGTGTCACTCTGCTGTTCATAGGTTTTTGAGGGAAAATGCACTTGGCAGCCTTGTTCCATTCCTTTTTCTCCTTTTTCCGTGGGTGTCCTGGGCTGCAGTGGGCTGTGAGCTCCTCCTCAGCCCCATCTCTGAGGGCACTGGTCCCACTGGTCCCTGGAGCACCCTGTGCATCCTTGGGGCTCCAAATCCCTCACCTGGGATGAGAAAGCACCACATGGGTGGGAGTCACAGGCGAGGACTCATCCCTTGTGTCCCATCCTGCGCTTCTCTGTGGTGCTTGTGAAGGAGTCACAAGCCACGTCCTCCACCAGCTGCTGCTTCCTTCTGTGCCGTGGGCTTGGGCTTGGGCAGCTGCCTGCAGGGTGCTGGTCCCATCCCTTGGGGCTGTGCTCTCCCAGCAGCCCCACAGAGCAGGACCCCCAGCTCACAGCATTCCTCATTTCAGGGCAGAAAAAGCTACTGAAACCCCATGTTCTGCAGAAAGAGCTGTTTTCTTCTGCTGGACTCATAAACCAGCCACAGGTCTGTGAATGCAGAGCCACAGCTGTGCCTCGTGCTGGGAAAGGGATGTATGGGTGGGTAACTGCATTTTACTCAGGAGCAGAGCTCAGTTTTCCCCATAGCTGAGACACTCTGGGTTTTCCTTTAAATAACCACAGAGGTGCTGGATGCAGTGAAGCCCAGAGGACACCCCCAAGGAGAACCTGGTTTGGCTTTCATCCTACTTTGTGCTGCTGATCTGGAGCTGGCAAAAAGATTTTGTGGTCCTCAGCATTAACCTGTTGCATGCAGCCCCCTCGCTGTAATATTACTGGGGAATGATACAGTGGGATGTGTTGGGTTTTTGGGGCACCAATTTAATCCTATTAGAAAAATCCCATACAGGAGGGCTTGAGAACAGATCCCCCTTTTGATGCACCTGTCCTGCAAAACCTGAGTCACTTTGAGACAGGACTCCTGGCGACAATAAAGGGTGTTGTTAAGAAAATATTAACTGGCGGGCTGTACAGACTAAGTTTTCCCTCTATTTTTGAGCCCTTGGATCCCAGTGTTTTGCCTTGGGTCAGACTGCATTGCTGGATCAGTTGCCTAAGAAAAAAGAAGCTCCATTTCCTTTGGAAATTTTTTCTCTCCCCTAGGAAAATATTTCTGTTGCTTGCCTCAGTCATTGGCCTTCAAGCAGCAAATCCCAAGCAAATAAGTCTGTATTTAAAGAAAAATATTCAGTGCCTTTCCTCCAGAGGCTTTATTTTCTCATTTAGTGACCTCTTGTTCCCCATGTCTTTGACACTTCTCCGATGTGCATTAAGCAAATATGCAATCATCCTTTCATTCTCTATCTTTGCTTTCATTATGATTTTTTACACTTCATTACATTTCCCTCCATAATTGCAACTCTTTGTTGTCTCAAAGTTTTATGGCTCTTTCCTCTCTTCTCTCACTTCTTGTGTTTCTTTGTTGTTCACGTTAGCTTTTCTTGACACTGTGTTCCTAGTACATTTTCTAGATGTCAAGCAAACTCTTAGGCCTAAACTCATTTATCTTTGAACACTTTCCATTTCCACTTCAGTGCTCTACCCCAATGAATTCCATCCAGAACTTCCTTTTCTTCTAAAATTGGCTGTGCTGCTTTTATTCAGCGTTCTTCCCTTTTTAGGCCTAATTATAAATCCAATTGTTCGGTCCTGAATGCTTCCACGAGCTCCATTCATTTCCGAGCACGGTTCTGCCATAACTGCCGGGGGAAGTTGCGTGACTGCCCTTTCAAAATCCTAATATGATCTAGATGAGAAAGAGATGTTATTTCTAACTTAAATTAAACCCTAGCGCAAGACCAGGCTGTTAAGTCTCTCCGCCTGCTCTCCCGTGGCTGCCCCTGCCCACCCTGGAGCTTGGGAAGCTGTGGGTCTGCGAGCGCTCCCAGCCCCTCATAGTGCCCACCCTGGAGCTTGGGATGCTCTCTGTGGGTCTGTGAGCGCTCCCAGCCCCTCATAGTGCCCACCCTGGAGGTCAGGATGCTCTCTGTGGGTCTGTGAGTGCCCCCAGCCCCTGGCAGTGCCCGGTGGAGCTCGGCAGGGCCGTGGGCACCCCGTGCCTCCCACCAGCACAGGCCTTTTAAATCCATCCAAAGCAGCTCAGAGTGCAAATGGCTGATTCCCACAGATATAGACCACAGCTCGCCTTTGGAATTTGTACTGGCTGCTTGAATAATTGGATGTTAATTTGTAAGCAGAAGGTGCCAACATTACTGATGAAATTTTGAATGTCTTTGGTATAAGCAGTCAGTGGGAAACAGGGTCTTGCTGCAGCTCTCCACCTGAGGATCAATTATCTGTTTGGGCTGAATTTCGGCTCTGCAGCTGGGCAGGAGTTGGCACAGGGTAGCTGGGGCCTGTGTGGGGACAAAACCACCCTCAGTTTGGGAAGCCAACCTGCTGCCAGGCCCTGCTTGAAGCTCAGCTGCTCAATCTCAAGGCAAACAGTGCCCACTGCTCCACTGCCTGACTCCAGCCCAGTCTTACACAATCAGATCCCAGCAGCAGCTAGATGACATGATGGATATGCTGTATTTCCAGATACCCTCTGGCAATATCTGCCTGTAGGTGTGCTCAGGTGTTAGGCTGCTCAGGTAACTTCCTCTGGGTTAAATGTTCTCTGGAGGGGGACACACAGGACTGGGAGTGCAGTCTAAAACAGAGAACAAACGGGAACATGATGTTCTTTCAGTGGAATTGCTGGCAGGATTTGCTAAGCTTTCATAAGGGCAAGGCAGCACTCTTCTTTCTCCTACAAAATTGCCCCTGGAGGAAGGTGATGACAAAGAGAATTTCTCTTGTCCACTTACTGATTTAACCTGATTTCTTCCTGTTTTTTGAGCATCTGGAAAAAGCCATGAGTAATGTGATGACAAAGTTCAGCCTTTGTTCTGAGGCAGAGGATGTCAGTGACTCTGCAGACCTGGGGCACTCTGTCATCCCCAGCCAGCACGTGCAGAGGGGGCTGGTGTGCTCTCTGGGCTTTGCTTTCTCCTGAGAGCCCGAGGAACAGCAACCACTGCTGCCTGACCTGTCGCCTTGTGACCTTTCAGGTGGGTGCTGAGCAGTGCCAGCAGGCCCAGACGTGCATGGGGATGGTCCTGCAGGAGTGTGGGTGGGAGCAGTGCACAGTGAGGGGCGCACGCTGCTACGGCTGTGCACATCCTTGAGCATCAGGAATGTGGAGATGTGTTCGTGTTGCAGGATCGCTGGTGTGGCTGTCAGTGGGTAAACTGGGCTCTGCTTCCCACCTGCAAAGCGGAATGAGTATTGCTAGCTGCAGAGGATGTAGGGTGGCATTGCTGTATGATGCTTAATCTGCAGAAGGTTTTGAGATGCTCTGTGTTGAGCTCAGTGATTCCAGCAGGACTTGTCTGTGTCTGGCTTTGCTGGTGCAGAGCAGAACTGCTGCGGTTGAAGAGGAGACAGACATTATCAGAATGCACCAACACCCACATCAGAGATTGCCACACGTCGCTGTGTTGGTGCCATGCACACAATGAAGGAGGGCTTGTGAATAAATACATTTTTTCTCATCTTAAAATATCTGATAGAGGGAGATAGAAAGACCTCTTGCAGCAACTTCTCTGTTTCAGAGCAGTCACAGCAGATGACCTGAGAAAACTAGCTATCATATACCATATCATACCAATAAGTACCTCTTGCAGTTTTTCTAAGCCTCTATAGTCAGCTGTGTGTGCAGGATAGATATGACTGGATTATTATAGTCTGTCATTTCAGCATGAATTCAGACACTCTGTTAAGTGAGTATTATTTAATAGTCTGGAAGAAGCCTTTGGAGCTGTTATTATCTCTCATGTAAATGCACGTTAAAGCAATTTGAACAGGCGAATCATCTTGCTGAGGGACTATATCCCTTCAGTGGGAAGGCTGAGGGGTTTAAACTGTGCCACAGCAGAGCTACCTGTCCCTGGAATGGTAAATGGGAGGTGTGTGGACCCCCAGAATGTCAGGCTGCTGTGAGCAATGGCCAAGCTGCTGCTTAGGCTGTGGCCATGTGCTTAGGGATGCAGAGGAAACAGCCTTTCTCGGGGGCGACCAGGATAAATAAATTTAACACAAACTTTTGACCTGCTATCAGCAAATCTGCATGGGCTGACTGCATCAGTTGCCTCATTGCAGCGTGAGACAGCTGTGTGCTGCCTGTGGGCAGGGAAAATGCTCAAGGTCCAAAAAGGATCCTTTGGGAAACCCCTGGGTTTGAAGGGCTGGGAGCTGTGGGGAGGGAGCCACTGTCAGCAGGCAGCAGCAAGACATGGAGAGCAGGTGGGGAGGAGGGATAAAATCCCACATGGCACAAAGCTGCTTGCTGGGGATGTTGCTCCAAGAGACCTCCATGGCAGGGCGAAGGAGGCTTTGGAATTGCCATAGGAGTAGGTTACATTTGTGCTGGCTTTCCAAGCCTGCAACCTGTGCCCGGACCTGAGCACAGCCGCCCTCCGGAGCAGGCAGCAGCCCCCGCTGCCTCGTGATATTATTATTTTTTTATTTGCCTCAATAAAAATCTGTGAGTCATTAAGTGCTTGTCATGTTTTGATACGTGGATCAGGAACTGATCAATAGCCAGCCAAATTTAATAAAAAGGAGCTCTATTCTTGGGGAATGAGCTTGTTACCATGCCAACTATCGATCTTTTCTGACAGGCTCTGTAAGTCACAAAATGGGGTCCTGATGGTACGTTGGTTTCCCTGCCTGCCAGAAAGGGTGTTGGTTGCAACCTCTGTGTCTAAAAGACTTCAGAGAAAGCCCTGCTTTCTAATACTGCCTCTATGTAATTCTTTGGCAAAGGTTCTAGATTGCCTGGAGCTAGTGGAAATCGTCTAAAGGCTTTATTTTTCTTACTCTAAGGTGGTGGAAATATAAGACAGAAGGTAGCAGAGCTCTGGTTTTGTACCAGAGCCTCACAAGGCAAGGAGGGATGGAGTCCAGTGCCAGTCCACACCCCTGCCTCACTGATGCAACCACCCCCTGGTTCCTGCAGCCAACATCCCAGAATTCTTCCTTGCAATTTTAATAATATGAGCCAAACAGTATTAAATGGCACCGAAACCATCCCCTGCCAGGTGGACTTCTCTAGCTGATCATGGTAAGCAGGTAAGATTTACATCGTGAGGAAGAGGGATGTTCTGCCGAGTCCATCAGGTCCCAGAATTTAATGTTGAAGATGTCACCAAAGTCACCTGGGGAGCAGGAGATCATTGTGATTCCTTCATGCTTTTCCAGGCTGTATACTGTAGAAAGCTTATTGTGATTTGACCTTGATATTAGCCCTGCCTTTGGTGGGGGCTGAACTCGAGACCTCCAGAGGTCCCTTCCAGCCAGCATTTCTCCTATATTTCATCTCAGAGATGTGATGTAAGATCTAACCCCAAAATGAAAGTGCAACTAGCTTTTTTGGCTATTCAGACATGGAGGGCAATATGAACAGACATCAGACTCTGAATTTTTCTCAGAACTATTTGTGTATCAGAGGTGCCAGAACAGTCCTGGTCACTGGGCTACATGAGGCAGGTTATTGAGCAGAGCTCTTTGACTGCAATTACCAGAAAGGTCACCAGCAGCAAGGGCCTGCCCTTGTGTCTGCTCTTGGCATTCCAACTCCTTGGGTTTAGTACATCTCAAACTCCCTTTTTCACATCTCCTTCTTTCAAAGATTTTCCTCTAGTAAAATTCAGCAGCCGTCTCCATGGGTTTTGTTAGCATGAGTTGTTTAATGGAAATGTCCTTTTAATATATGACAAAAGTGAAAGATTTCAGGACAGTTTAACAGAACCATAGAATTATTTAGGTTGCAAAATCTTCCTAAAATCATCAAATCCAGCAGTTAACCCAGCACTGCCTAGTCCACCAGTAAGCCATATGCCCAGGTGTCACGAGGTCTTTTAAATACCTCCAGGAATGGAAATTCCACCACTGCTATGGGCAGCCTGCGACAGGGATTGAGAATTCTCACAGTGAATAAATGTTTCCTAATCTCTAGTCTAAAACTCCTCTGACACAATTTGGTGCATTTCCTCTCATCCTGTCACTCGATGCCTGGGAGAGGAGATTGACCCCCATCTGGGTACAGCCTTCTGTCGGGTAGTTCCAGAGAATGGGAAGGTCCCTGCTGAGCCTCTTCTTGTCCAGGTGGAACATCCCCAGCTCCCTCAGCTGCTTCTCACCGCACCTGTGCTCCAGAGCCCTCATCACCAGCTCCGCTGCCCTTCTCTGGAGCTGCTCCAGCAGCCCAGCCCGGCCTCTGTGTCCCCGCAGCGCTGTGGCAGCGCAGCGAGCGCCGAGCAGAGGGCGGAGCAGCCCTTTCAGCAGGATGTGTGCGTGCCAGATTGAGCCTGCAATCAACGCCTTAAAACTGAGTGAAAGTTGGGTTTGGGATTGCAGACCCCCTCTGCCTGGGCAGAACCGGGGATGGTTTTAACTCCAGACTGACTGGATATGGTGTTCCTCTCGCAGTTTGCAATGGAGCCTTGCAGACACATGAGAGCAGCGGGGATGCGCGGGGCGGGGATGCGGGGCAGAGATGTGCGGGGCACAGATGCGCTCCCTGCGGCCGCTGCCCCGCTCCGGCGGGCAGAAACAGCCCTGCGGGCTCGGCGGAATGCAAACCGCGGGATAACCAGCTCGGAAAACACCTTCAGCTCCCGAGAGACAGCTGCCAAAAGCAAGCTGGGCTGGCCAGCGCTGGCTCTGCGGGCAGCTGCCTTCCCTTCCCTTCCCTTCCCTTCCCTTCCCTTCCCTTCCCTTCCCTTCCCTTCCCTTCCCTTCCCTTCCCTTCCCTTCCCTTCCCTTCCCTTCCCTTCCCTTCCCTTCCCTTCCCTTCCCTTCCCTTCCCTTCCCTTCCCTTCCCTTCCCTTCCCTTCCCTTCCCTTCCCTTCCCTTCCCTTCCCTTCCCTTCCCTTCCCTTCCCTTCCCTTCCCTTCCCTTCCCTTCCCTTCCCTTCCCTTCCCTTCCCTTCCCTTCCCTTCCCTTCCCTTCCCTTCCCTTCCCTTCCCTTCCCTTCCCTTCCCTTCCCTTCCCTTCCCTTCCCTTCCCTTCCCTTCCCTTCCCGGACCCCAGCGCGGGCAGGACGGAGCTCGGCGCTGCCCGAGGGTTTGTGTTTTCCCACATTTGAGGGGCCTGCTCTGCAGTTTTGAAGATGCATCCACAGCCTCACAGCACATCGTGATTTGGCTGCGAGTTGAGCCGAGTGTGTATTATCTCGGCAGACTCATGGTGTGCATCTCCTCCCCATCTAATATATCTGAACATACAGCGAGGGTTTTACAGACAAGATAATGTGTTTTGGCTGCATTAAATAGTTGTGCTATTCCTATAGGAGAAAAATTTAATTTTGCTCTGAATTCCTCTATAACCAGACAGCTCCCCATTTATATCCTGGGTAATAAATCAAAGCAACATGAAGTCTTGTGCATGGAACTGAAGTGGTTTCTTAAAGCAAATTTGGCAGGAAATAAGTCATCATCATAAAAAGCCAGTTCATTCCTAATATACAATACACCACTAACTCTTTGCTAAAATCTGCGACCAGGCACATGATTGTGTGAAAGATAGAGAGAAATACACAAGCCCTAGCAATGCTGTGTGAGATAGGCCATTTGATTCACTTATCAAAATCACCCATATCTTTATCAGAGAAATCACCCTGTGAGTTCCCTGGCTCACAGGTTTGCAGTGCCCAGGTACTCAAACATCACAAGGGTCATTAGTTTGACTTCATATAAAAATAAGGTCATGCTGGTGTCACATCTTCCCTCTGTGTTTTTCCTCTTTCTTCTTGCCTCCTCAACTGATTTTTTTTTCTCCCATTTTTTTTCTACCGACTTTCCTTTCTAGTTTCTATTTCTATCGTGCAAACATGCCATGGCAAAGAGATGTAAGCAATGCATAATATATTTGCAGTAATGTATGATTCATTTACTAGCTTTCATAATTAATGTGGCTGTGTTTTACATACACAGTACTTCCTGCATGCATTTTATGATGTGAACGCTCTTCAAAAATCTAATAAAATGTAATCCGTTAAAAACAATAGCACTAGTCCTGCGGTGAGATATGTGTGCTGTTTTGCAGCAGCTGCAGAAAGAACTTGGTGCCAAGTTTCTATTCTAAACACCAATTTTTTTGCTGCTGTTTTATGCAGCTCCTAATTCTCAAGGTGGAAATTATTATAATTATATATATTACTATAGTGATACCACAGTTGCTCTGAGTATAATTTGCTTTCATACCCTGAAAACTTTCCAACCCAAATAATCTTTCTGTCTGCTCTCTGGAGTTCAATAAAAAATACAAAATGATGCTGAATTTATGTAGAAACGTATCAGAACTATACAACTGCATCTGTAAAATATTGGCTAAATAATGCCAACATCTGCACCTCCAAAAAATTAATTCTTGCCTGGGATTTAGTGAGGCTGAAAGCACACTCAGCTTCATCCTCTGGGCCCCAGAACCCTGTTTCCAAAGGTATTTATCCATCTAATTGCCAACAACATCAGCAAAAGTTGGGAATGGCTGTAGAGCTCAGGCCATGCACTCTATTTAAACATTATTTTCTTCCCGATGAGGATTTGAGAACCCCAAATTAATTTTCACCCCACGAAAAAGAAATCCAGCATGGCCATTTGTACTCTGTTCCTTGACACACTGTCGCAGGTGGACAGATTTAGAAGGTTTTGGTTTCCTATCTTCACATTAAAAGTGTGTGTAAAATGATTTGCAGCAAGAAAATCTAAACTTTTGAAGAAGGCAATCTAACATGAATGTATTGAAAATTCAAAATTTATATGAAAAATTGATATAATTTCCAACGTAAAGCTAGAAATCCTGTTTCCATCTCTCCAGATACCAATCCGATGTTTTGCCTGCTTTCCTCCAGCTGAATCTTCATTAAAGCCAAGGGGCACAAATCATCCCAGCTCCATGGCAGTGTGGGGTTGGGGGATTTACTCTGGTCTAAGCTCTGACCCCCAGCCTGGGTGGGAGCAGCCACATCAGGCCCGTGCTGCCCCACCTTAGCACTTCACAGCTGCACAGTTCATTCCTAATATACAATACAATATACACCCGCTCAGCGCTGCCTCAGCTGCCGGCAGGTGAGGGGCACCACCGGCTTGAGGAAATTAAACCTGGGCGTGGAACTGAGGGGATGAGCTTTGCAGGGCATGGTTGTGTATGGAAGGAAAGTGCAGCATTTTCTGCATGCTGCTGGTTGGAACAGCAAAGGGACAGCTGAACTTCCAGCATGACTCCAGTCCACTGATTTACTGCACTTGCATCGTCAGGCTTTCTCTGAAGTATTTGACACAGACATTTCTTTCAAAAGTACTTAAGCTTTGCTTTTGGGCTGTCCTGTGTCCCTCGTAGTGAAAGTTTCCCTGCTGGAGCAGCTGGCTGTGCTGTATGGGGAGCTTTGGGTAACCTGCAGATAACTCGTGCAGGGGCTGATGCTGCTGCAAGATGGAGAGTGTGAGTTCCTGGCAGCAGCTGGGCTGGGAAAGCTGCCGTGCTGTGAGCTGCTTCTCTTCCCAAACCTGGCACTAGGGGAGAGGCGGAAAACTGTTCACCTGGAAAAATGAGCTAAAGACGTCACTGCCCAAATCCTATCTTTTAGAGGAATCAATACTTCTGCTGCTGTTGGGAAGTGAAACGCTGCACTGCAGCAGCAGAATGTGATGTGCTGTGTCCCTGTTAGGGTAAGCATCCCGCACTTTGCATAGCTGGGGGACACCGAGGGGCACACCCAGGGGGACACCGGGGTGGACACCGAGGGGTACACCCACCCCAGTGCACTCTGTGTCCCACTCGGCCACCTCTCACCTTGCGTGCTGCAGGAAGGGGCTCACAGCAGTAGCAAAGGACACTTGTACAGTGCCCTCCTGGCAATGTGCGAGGAAGCTGTTAAAACGATTGTTGTTTCTAAGGTTTTCTAGTTCTGACTATGAGCTGGATTTTATTTTTCCCCCTGAATTTGAGGAGGTTGATTTTAGTGTTGTGTTTGCTGCTTGGATCTTTGGGTTGAAGGTTATCTTGTGTTATTTCTTGCCACATCTTGGATTAGTTTTGCATGCTTATTTTTACCTTTGGGGTTTAGGTGTTCTTTTGGTGGTTGCCTTTTTTTAAAAAAAAGAACATTTGCTAAAATAATTATTTAGAGAAGAAAAGCCAAGTAAAGCCAAGTAAGTGTATCTCTGTACTGTGAAGGTTCAGGAAATGCAAAGCTAAGGAGGGGGGGAGGGATCAAGCATTTTGAAACAGCAATATTTGAAAACTGTTTTAAAGTGAATCTTTTCAGTATTGGAGACCCAATAACAACTTCTTTGGCAGGCTTGTGCAGGTGATGCTAAAGCTTTCCTGGCACCTGCCTCTGTACCTGTTCTGCTGTGATTCCATGAGGTGCTTTTGCTGTAGGGTCCCTTCTCCTTCTGCCAACAAAGCTGTGGTAGGGCTGCGCCCCTGGGCAGGCAGAGCACCCGTGGCGTGTCTGTGCTGAGCCCCTGGGTGCGGCAGCAATGGCAATATTTCTGATTCACGGCATGTGACACAGGGTCTGTGCTGGCACTTAGGCTGGCCCACGAGCGGGGCTGGTGCTCCGCGTGGGGAGCTGCCCCCAGCCCCAGCCTGCCGAGCGCCGCATCTGGCACTGCCCTTCCCTTCCAGGGCCTTTGGTGTCCTAAACGGGCGAGACGCGTGCCGATCCAGGCGCCTCCTGTCCCCTGCAGCCCTCCAGCTGCAATCCCTGCCCCTGCAGCCCCCTCCTCTCAGCGCGTTCCTACTCACACCCCCGAGAGCCCCGGCCCCAATTCTGCCCTCTGGCATTGGGTGAAGGGGCACAAAGTCCCCTTGGGCAGAGATCTGGGGCGGGAGGAACAGTGTGAGTCTCCCAGAAATGCAACGGCAGCTCTGGCACACGTGTGGGGCTCTGCGTGGTCCCATCTCATGACCCTGAGGGCGGCTCAAAGCATCGCTTTTGGGGAGGGTCAAAGAGACAAATTTTGGGGGGAAGGCGGAAATGCAGGACAAAAGGGAGACCTTTCCTCTGCCTGACGGGGAGGAAATTAAAAAAGAAAAATCATAATTAGGGGGGAACACAACGGGTGAGGCTGTAAGCCACAGACCCCCATGCGGGATGAGGAAGGGCTGTGGCACTGCCGGCAGCGTTCGCTGCTCGGCCCCCACTTCCAGCAAGCGCCGTTCCGGGGGTCCTGGGATGGGGGGACTCGGGGGTTATGGGGTTCCCCGGCCCCGCTGCGGGCGAGCGGGATGGGCGCAGGGGCTTCCCACGGATGCAGAGCAACAACGCGGATGCCCGACAGCTTCTTCCTGCAGGGCAAATGGGAGGGCATGGGGTGGCTCCCGGCATCGAAGTGGCAGGTATTGAAAGAATATAAAATAATATATATTATATATATTTAGTTTTTTCCCCTGCACCAGTATGCCACAGGTCCATTTGCACCTGTAATTCTCTTTTCAGCGTGGGTGTGATGCAGCAGACGCTACCGCCTCAGAGTTAAACGAGAAATAAAATAGAAATAAATGCCTGCGTCCGCCCCGTTTTTAAGGCAAATAACAAAATAATTTCGTGTCTCCCGGTACAGCCAAACCAGCGCAATGACCATGGGAGACCCCAAAGTCTGGGGAGAAGGGGCAGTCTTTTCCTGCAAACGAGCGGTGCGAAATCTTGTGAGATAAAATGATGGAGGAAGGTGGGGGATCTCTGTAAATACGTTGAGCATCGGCAGTCTTTATGCTCAGGTCGCCTTGGAAGGCGGAGGGGCGTCGAGGATGGCCGTCCCTCCCGACTCCCCTTCCTGTGGTCTCTGACATGGTCACATCAAAGGACCCGCCGGGGCGATCTGTGCACGACCGAGTCCCTGAAATTTGAGCCTGGAAAGAGATACAAAACCAGATGATATTGATATATTACTGAACAGAGGAATATTGGTTGTGTCTGTACGTGCGCGATGCCAGAGGTTTGCACAGTTTGTCTGGAAACGCCCGGAACTGGAGGCGGGTTTTAATAAAAACCATTTGCCACTTGTCTTCAATTAGGGTCTAGAAATTCAACAAAAAGAAGAAATGTCTATTTTTCCCCTCACTTGCTGTTGGGATCAAGAGGTAAACGCGGCGCCCCTGCAACGATTTCGGGGCTGCGCGTTACAGGAGAGAGGCAATACCGGCGGTACTGTCGCGATCCGTGTCGGTGCGGCTCCTGTCCCGACACACAGCTGGCCGCGCTCCGCCCTTCCCCGCCCGGAGCGGGGCCCGCGGGGGCTCGGGAGCGGCGGGACGGGGACAGCGGCTGCGGGGGCGCGGGGGCTGCGCCGGGGCTCCCCTCGGCCGGGCGTGGAAAGGTCGGGCGCGTTCCAAGGGGGGGCGTCCTTATTATTGCACAGCGCTCTGGGGAGAGCCCCGAGCCGCGGCTGCATCCTGGCAGCCCTTCCCGGGCAGGTGATGGGCACCGCGGCGAGCCAACCCCCACCGCCACCCCCGGCCCCAATATCCCCTGCATCCGCGTGTCCGTGACAAATAGAGGCAACGTGAGACAGGAAAAAGGGAGGAGGGAGAGAAAGACACGCACACAATAGCCAGGCAAATTGTTAATAACTCCGGCGTTTGGGGAAGCCGGTACTGTAACTGCGCTCTCATCAGTCACCGCTCCTGAAGTGATAGTAAAAATGCATCTAAACATGCTGCGGTGTGATATATAAAAGCACAGCGGGATGAGCTGCTTTCCAAAAAGGGACTTGGTGATTGGTTATGCCTTGGCATGATTGACAAGAGCTTAGTTTGGTAAAGAGAAGACACGCAAGCTTTCACAGCGGGATTTCTTTTCTAAAATATATCACACTAGCCTTTGAAAAGCGCCGCACACTATAAGGGAAATAAGGTTGCTTTATAGTGCGCTGACATTTCTTTAAAACACAACTAAGATCAAAAAAAGAAATAAAATGTGTTCCAAACACAATGTTTTAATTAGTTTATTCTGTGCATTTGCTTTTATCTGGTATATATATCACGGATCCCCACCCTTTAATTAAAACAACTGGCTGCCTATACAACAACATAGACAAATGCTTAACTTTCTCCTTTGTAGCTACAAGCAAACTCAATTTACTACGGCTCTCAGAAGAGTTTTTAAAATAAACGTGGACTCCTTGAAAGCTATTGGGGAACGGCCGAAGGTAGCGAGAAATGGCTGTTTCCTGGCTTTGAAAACTTGAGAGGATGTGGAGTGTCGCGGGCAGCCCTGCCCGCAGCGCTCACCGCCGGCCCCGCGGGCTCGCAGCCCCGCCGAGAGAATTGAAACGCAGCGAGGGCACAGAGCTGCCTTCATCTGG
Source organism: Melospiza georgiana (assembly GCF_028018845.1). Lineage (NCBI taxonomy): Eukaryota > Metazoa > Chordata > Aves > Passeriformes > Passerellidae > Melospiza > Melospiza georgiana. The sequence continues at coordinate 391,387 of NC_080441.1, forward strand.
GCTGCCATGGGGCTTTCCGTTTGCTTGGTTGCGTTTTGGATTTATCTTGGTTTCTCTCTCTTGATCTCTTTCTTTCTTTTATTTTCTTTTTTTTTTTTTCTTTTTTAATTTTAATTTTGGCGCAGTCCTCATGGAAGCCCAGGTTACCGCAAGCCCTCCCTCCCGCCGGCACTGCCCGCTCCGGGTTTGGTCACTTGAGGCACCTTTTCCACCGCCGTCTGCCCCGCCTCTGCCCGACAAGGTTCTCGTTACGGAACTGATTCTCCGGCTCGGGGAATAAACGTCCTTTAAAAGGCTTCGGCTCCTTCACCCCGTGGCAAGCACATCGTTTACAGGCGGGTTCACCGTCCCGCGGGGGCCGCGGCTGCCCCCAGCGCCCGCAGAGCGGGGCCTGGGGCGTTCCACAGCGAGAACAGAGCAGGGAGGGAGTCAGACCCGAGGGGGCGTCTGCGTGGGGGTATCGGCAGCAAGAACAGAGCCGGCTGCCCCCGAAGCCCCGCGGGCACAGGCAGCGGATGAACACTCCGGTGCCAGCCCGGAGCCGCGCACAGGGGGACCCTGGGGCAGAAGCCCTCGCCCCACCCGCACCGCTGCGATTCACCCGCCTTGGCCCCAAAGCTTCGAGCGGGTTTTGCCGGTGAAAGCGGCTCCTATTGCAGGGTTATTTAACCCAGGGAAGCGTGCGAGGGCTGAGCCCGGTTCCCCTGGGCGCCACGGCCGCCCAGCCCCGCTGACCCACGGCGCCCGGGGCGGCCGGAGCCCGTCGGGGCTGCGGGCTGGAGGGGCCCCGGAGCCCCCGGAGCCCTCGTTGGCCAAACGAGTGGGACAGGGGCGAAAGGAGGAGAGGGTCAGACCCACAGCTGTGCGGGGGCACCGCCTGGCCCAGGGAGGAAAAGAACACAAGAGAAAAAGGGATGAGTAGGTCACCCAAGGGGACCGTCGGGGATGTGTCCCGGGCCGGAGAGCGAAGGGGAGCTTGGTTCTTTCCCCGACACCTTGGGGAAACCCCCGGCCTTTGCGGGAGACTCTCTGAACGATGCGGCCGGAGAGAGGATGGCGAAAGACGAGCCGTGGAAAATTGTCGTTTTAATTGCTTAAAATATTTAAATCGTCCAACACCTTGTTCCAACACATCATCTGGGCTGGCGAAATCGTGTCCCCGTCTTACTGGAATGCCGGCTGCGGGAGACGCCCACGGTGCCCGCTGCCGGTGTGCCCGCCGATGCGCGGGGCCGCACTTGAGGGCGTGAGCCGAGCCCCGGTGTCGGGCCCACCTGAGACCCCCTCAGATCCCACCCGAGACCCCCTCAGATCCCACTGAGCCCTGAACGGCTCCGCTCCGGGCAGTCCCGGCCGCGGCAGCTCCCGCCCGGGGCCGCATGGAGGGCGAGTCCCGCTGCCCACCCTGCAGCTCCGGCCGCGGCTGTGCCCAGTGCTGGGGGAGAAGAGCTGGGAGCGAGAGGAAACCCCACGTTCTCCCCTGGGACTCCCGGCAAGGAGAAGAGCGCTGGAGCCCCGGCACTCCCGGGCTGTCCCCGCAGCCGCCTCAGGGACCCGCAGCAGGCTGAGGACGGTGCCCAGGATGGGCTGGAATCTGCTTCCCGGAGCTCGGCATCTCCCCGGGGGTGACCCTCGGCAGCTAGAGACCGCTGTTTAGAGCCCCTGGGGGTGCCGGCTCAAACGGGGCCCGGAAAGGGGTTTGGTGCCGGTGTTTACACCTGCTGTGAGGCCCCGGGGAGAGGACGGGAGCGGGCCTGGTGCCGGGACAGAGCCCCGTGCCTGCCTGCCTGCCCCACAGCCTTTGTGCCTGCCTGCCCCACAGCCTTTGTGCCTGCCTGCCCCACATCCCCCGTGCCTGCCCCACATCCCCCGTGCCTGCCTGCCCCACATCCTTTGTGTCTGCCCCACATCCCCCGTGCGCGGGCAGGGCCGGGGGCAGCGCGGGGCTCGGCGGCCGTCGGGGCCGGCCCGGCCGCTCCGCAGCGCCGCCCCGCGCCCGGCCCCGCCGCGCTCACGGGGCCGACCGGCTGAACAACCGGGGCGAGGGCTCCTCCCGGGACAACCCCTCCTTATTCTTCCTCCCGCTTTATCCCCTTCGGCTCCTCGGAGAATCTCTGCCTGTCAAACCCCAACTCAGCACGACCAGGGTCACCCGTCGGGGCCTCTCCGTCCCACAGGTGCTCGCCGTTGGGCGGGGAGCGTCTGCCCAGCCTCGCCCGGCTCCCGGAGAAAGGCCCGGGGCAGGAGGGGGCCGCGTACTGCGGGCGCGGGCTCGGAAACAGTCGGGGCGAAAAGGCAGCGGCCTCGGCACGCCGGGGAAGGGGCGGCTGTGCCCCGGCAGCCGCTGCCGGCCCGGCGGCTCCCGAGGCCGGGATGCCTCCCCGGAGCCCTGGGCTTGCGGTTGCCCCTCAGGGCTCAGTCACGCAGAAAGGCTGCCTAAAGTCTGTGTCCCCCGCAACAGCGGGACAATAGAGCCACCTTTCGGGTCACAGGTCACCTCCTCGCTGATTGAGATATTCGCCTCTTCCCCCCAGCCTCTCTGCTCCTCGGAGGCGTGGGGGGGTTCTCAAGGGGGCGGCCGGAGGGTGCGGATGCTCTCGGCCGGGCCGGGGCGCCGAGGCCCCGGCTTCCCCCCTGCCCGGTTTGCACTGTTCCTCCCGCCGATGGCTTAGCGAGCGGTAGGGGATGGGGGAGATGAGGAGGGGTGCTTTCCCCTTCCAGAAGGTGGCCCTTCCTGGGGTGACTCTGGTGCGTGGGCGCCCCAAGATGCAGGAGCCGCTTCAGCTCCCCGCAGGGCTGCGACACCCGTTGTTCCCTACTCCTGGGTTTGCCTCGCCCCCATTTGGGCGACAGGGCACAATTTATTCTGCAGCACTTGAACCGGTCCTTGCGGTTTTCCCACTCGCTTCCGAGCCTGATGCATATTTCCCGCGCAGCTGAACGGTTATCTTCATTTTAGGGGGGAAACTTCTCCCATCACCACAACACGAGCAACAGACCCTGGTGCCCGGGCGAGGTTGCCAGCGTCGGTGCCAGCCCGGCTCCCCGGGGTGCAGGATGGAGCCCGCTGGCACCTACGTTTCCTCGCCACTCCGGTCTTTCTGCCTGCCTTCGTCTGGCCTTTGATATTCCTCGCCCCCTCCCCTTGCCGAAGTTCAGACCTGTTTACTCCAGCCCGGATCTCTGAAGTTCAAATGTACATGTGCTTCCCTCTCCGTTGAGTGACAGCTACAATGGAAATGTCTCGTTCGCTCCTGGTTTGCATATAATTACACCGGAGATGCAATATGTTTATGGCAGGAGAAAAACTACTTGTCTTTACGCTTGTTAAGGATATTAATTTAACCGCGATACAGCGCGGTTTAAAAGCTATTTAGGGTGGATGGAATATTCCCCTCGCCGCCGGCTCGTAGCTCAAGCGCGGGTGGATTTTGTTGCTGTTATCCCGAGTTTGTTCTGCCTTTTCCTCGCATCCTCGGTGTAAGGGACGAGGGAAATCCACGGACCCACAGACCAGCCACTCCTGGGGCCGGTACTGAAAGTTCACCTGCCCCAGCCCCGCTGGAAATCGGCCATAACGGGTGGGCACCCACTGGGGACCGCGTTTTGCTCTG